>NC_056748.1:638679550-638702050 GCF_019279795.1 Protopterus annectens | reverse complement strand
TGCCATACTTATTCCTTGTATCACCATTGTATACACAGAATTTTTTTGCACTTCTGTAACTATCTGTATGTCTGACAATCAGACACTGCCTCACACCATCTTTCTGCCTTACTGTCTCCTGATGAGTCTTCATCTGCCTCCAGATTTGCATCTAACCAGAGATGTTATTGTTGTACTTCTGTAGACAGCATCAGTAGGTTCTGGTATGCAAGCAGACAGGAATTGAAGGTAGGAATTATGATGCTGGTAAAGGGTGGATTGATGCACTCTTTGCCTGCCTGGAAAACCCACAGTGTTGTCTTGCCCTCCTTCTCTTGCTGGGTCTCAGGCTGACTCCAGGGCAACATCTTTACTGGCTGAAGTAGATTACCCAGCATGTGGCAAGCTGAAAGGTTCCATCATGGCCTCTGATGGTAACTCACCAGAGGGGCTGTTGTTGCACCCTCTGGTGGCATCACCTGTAGATCCCAGTATGTAACCTGAGAGGAATTGTAGAAGGTGAAGATGGCATTGGTGGACCGGCAGCTTAATTGCATTGGCTACCTGGAATATGTACTTGTGTTGACTAGCAGAGTCATATCACTACCCATCACTGCCCACTGTGCATACAGAGGTAGCACTCAGTGGGAAGGATAGCGATGGAGGGCATTGACCTCTGGCTAGATGCTGCCCTTGACAGAGTGAAAAGGAGAAGTCACCATAACCTATACCCTGTCTGTGTTTCACCTTCTTCATGGAGTCATAGATTTGTAGAGTGCTACTAGGCTAACTACCTAGTGGGCCTTTCTAAGCCTAGCCAAGGTTTCCCAAAAGAATAATGATATCCTGTATCTGAACTTGGAAACTGCATTAATGACATGCTCCCTAGTAATGGTTGGGGGTATTGTGGTATGTAGCATTTCCTTTGGACTATCAGGGTGAGTGAGGGGAGAAATTTGATCTGAACTTGCCAGCCAAAAGGTTGTCAATGGTCTGATTCATGTTAGTGATGCCACTTACAATAAGTTCTGTATATTGTTGTTATTTCCCCTGAGATACTGGACATAGCTGTAGAAAGCTCTGTGGTTGTCTTTTGCCTGAGCAGCTATTCTTTCTTCAAATTTAGCTTTTGATGTATTAATTAACTATCTTAGCTGCCTATTTGGATTAGTCGGGTGCTTTTAGTATGTATGAATTTGTTACTCTAATACTTGGCCGAGATTTTTTTTTTCTTTTGTTGATGTTTATACTTTTCAAGAAAAACTATTTCCTGACTTTTCTCTAAATGTCACAGAAATCTTTGCTACTACTCTTAATTTATCTTAACAGAAACTATTATAACATTTAAAGCTTAGAATTTCAGTACTGTGTTGCTGCTTGATATTATGATTCCACAAGGTTGGCTTGTCATTTGAGTTTGTCTTATTCTTAGCACAAGTGGGCTCACTCTATACAGCTATCATTATGGCTGTACAGAGATTTTGTAAATAGCTCACCATATGTTATAGTGTTTAATGGGTTTGGGAATGCTTGGAATTTAGCTAAGATGTTGCATATAAGAGAGAGTAATACTGCCTTGTAGTCAGATCTGACGAGTGAGGAGCATAGGTCCCCATGTTCGTAGGTCAGGGATGTTTGTACACCTGGTAGGAGAATGGACCAGCTGTTCCAGGATATTGGTATTAACAAAGTTTAGGGATCACTGGACTTGTGCATTAGAAGTGGTAGAACATTGAGATAAGCAATATTGGTTTCCTGGGATACATGTTGCAAGGATATGGCATGACACACTGTTTATGGTGAGCTGCACATGTATGAGTTCCAGGAGGTCATACACTTTAATTAGTCTGGATGTGATGTTGGTTTTAATGTAGACTGAGACTCCTCCACCTTTATTTCCCCCCTGTGCAGTAGCTGGTCTAAAGGTTTGAAAGGCATTATAACCTTGCATTGATGGGTTACTCTTCATGACTTTAAATCTGTGAATGCTGGGGGTGTGATGGAAAAGAGAAATGTATCTGGCAACATATTCTTTGGAAGTGTAACGCATTGACAAATTAAAAAAAAATTCCTGTAGAGTACTCTGTCAGAAATGCTGGGGGAACAAATGACTTTTAACTAAGGAAGTCATTATTTTGAGCTGGGTCACAGGACATGAAATGCCTATACATAGTAAGGCCTTACTAAGTTTAGCACCGTTTTCTGTGAAAAACACAATTACTAGAAAATAGAAATTAAAATGTAAACCAGCTGTAATTTAAGTATTGAATACTTTAAAGAGGATAACAATTTAGAGGTGGGGGTCTTTAGAAAATGGAAGTAGCAAATTAAATAGAAATAAAGGGACTTTGCAGGAACATTACATGCAGAATAATGTTGATGAGAAGCAAGAGTGAGATTTAAAGGATGGCAGGAATTCAGTCATTTTTATAATGTTGGAATGACTGATAAGAAAGCACATAATGAATAATGCATAAATATTACAAATATCAATATGTTTTCTTTTCTATTAGTGTTCCTGTGTTTTAAGTGATGTTAAAAAGTAGACAAGAAAAGGAAGAATAGAAACTGTAATGACTAACAAGCAACCAGTTAAAAAATTCCAACTAAGAAAATAAAAAAAATGCATTTCCTTCTAGTGACCCTGCACCACTATATGAAGTCTACACACACACCTAGGTATTTGTGCAACTGTCTATATCCTCCATACAATCACAAAGTACAGACAACTAATGAAAAAAAAAAAACAAACTCCAAAACCTTACCTAAAATCTACACACCCTGAATATATTGTGGTGAGGTGTCCGATATGCATGATCTAGTTGCTGTTTCCATATAACTTGTTCTTTATTCCCACAGTACCCAAAATCATCCAAATTTAATTTGTCAGACACACACACACACACACTCGCACACACATCATTCACATAGAGTAGCTTTAATTTCTTCCTTTTATGAAGTTATAAAGTATTCAGTGAACTTGGTACCTACATTATGTTATTCATTTAGATGCTTTGTAATTCTTGCAATGTCTTCAAACAATGTTAAACTATAATCAATAGCATCTTAACATGCAAAGTATATTTTCTATGTATTCTTATTTCTTCTCTCTATAACCCATAACTGATTATTCCTTTAGCTCTATCCCCTCCTTTCCAGTTTCTGTGCATAGCAGCTGTCATAATAATCATTTTCTTCTATTTATTGGCATCCCAGTCCCCTAATGACCACTGAGGCCCTCCATTCCACCTTGAACTTTTCATTCTTCCTACTTTCTGGTGCCCATAGGCATCAGAAAAGTGAAGCCAGAGTAAAAAATCATACATTGTAGGAAATCAGGACAAGTTCTCTTTGGCTTATATCCCTTTTCCCCATTACTGGCAGGCATGGAGTAGTGCATGATGTGCTCATCCACTGAGTGAGTGTGCATTTCCACACTCCTGATATGCTGAGGGAAGCTCTTCTTGGCAGGATTATGTCTTCATGGCTCAGCTGCCTGCACAGAGTATACACTAGTGTTATTCCTGTGGTGGAGCACCAACCAGCCCCTTCCCCAGGACAGATACAGCTGCGTACCACCATGCATACCTGGATCCTACAGTTTCCAGGTTGTCAAATTTATCCGGTTCATATGAGTCATACTCGGGGCTTATCTGCCTGTACTCCTGAGCTAGCAGTCATAAAAATGGTTTGTGATCTCATTAGACCACACTGCTGGAGTACAACTGCTAGTAAATCATTTGCTACAAGGGAACAGAACATACTAGGAATTGTTTGTGTTCCTAAATTACTGTTACTTCAAGGCCAGTTTTAGCACCATTGATGTGCAGTGATCATGATGTTATAAAGGTTAATTTGTTGCTAGACAATTCTGCCAAACAGAAATCTAAACCAATGCACAGAAGATTAATTGCAAATTATATGGAAGCAAAACAGTCACTATGTAAAACAAACTGGAGTGATGAGTTCTGTGGAAAGTTTGCAGATGGAATGTGTAATGTTTTGAAACTGAAATTGTTTCAGTGCAAAAAATAAAAACAAAATGTTTAACATCAGGTGAGAGACAAACAAATATAAGAAATGGAAGAGACAAACAAATATAAGAAATGGAAGAGAGGTTGAACTACAACTTTGAAAACAAATTAACAAGTTGGACAAACAAATTAAGCGTAGTGTGAGACAAGATCAAGAACATTTTGAAGAAAATTTACATAAAGATACTGAGCATAATAGGAAACCTTTTTATAAATATATAAGATGTGGAAGGAGTAAAGACATGCAAACTGATAAACTGTTTGCAGATTCTAAAATTTATTCTCAGACACAAAAGATTATAGATATATTTACAAAAACCTATGCAAAGCAGTTTGGCTCCACAAAGAGGTTAATAAGTTGCCCTAGTGACATCCAGGTAACCTCAGATACTGGAATCAAATTAGATTATATTGAAAAAGAACTACACAAACCAGATCCAAACAAAGCACAGGGAGGAGATGGAATTAATAATAATGACCTGACAACACTTCAGCAAGAGCTTACAATACCATTATATCTATTATTTACTAGGACCTCTAAATATTGATTCCTCAAGATTGGAGACATGCACTTATTAAACCCGTCTTTAAGGGGAAGGGAAGCAGGACAAATAGAGTCATATAGACCTGTAAGTCCACTTTCATGTTGTGGAAAAATAATGGAGAAGACAATACTGAATAAGTTATTGCCAGAATCAGATAGGTTGGGATTGAAATCATATATCAGCAGGCATATGTTGAAAATAGATGTATTATTACCTGTAACATGGTGTTCTATAACAGTATAATAACAGCTATGAATGAAACATTGTGTTGTAATGTAATTTTATATAGATTTAACTTCAGCATTGACAGGGTCATACACAAAAACTGATCAATAAATTAGTACAACTAGGTATTGATGTACTGTTGATAAACTGGATAGCTACATGGCTTACAAATAGGGTATGGCAGGTATCGTATAGCAATTGGACAGGTGAAATTCTTGGTTACAGTCAGGGTGTCCACAGGGCTCTGTCCTAGGCCCTTACTTGTTTAGAGTATATCTTCAGACCTAACTTTATCATCTCAGGTATTCTACAATCTATATGCAGATGACCTGAAATTGGGTGAAATGATTCCATGTGGTACATATAAGGCATGTCTGCAAAAGACCTTGACTAAATTGACCATTTGGGCACAGAAGAATAATATGCTGATAAATACACCAAAAACTAAGCATATGAGATTTGGGAGACATAAACCGAAAGGTGAATATTTAATACAGCACACAGGTGAATATTTAATACAGCACACAGTGATTGAAACTGTTGACTCATTTAAGGACCTGCGTATAAGGGTAGATACAGCTTCAAGTTTTTCTTATCATATCAACAAATTGGTTAATGATAGTTATAGAACTATAGGTTGTTCATAAGTTCATAGGTAGGTACTAGGCTATCGGCCCTGGGGCCTATACAAGCCCAGCCAAAAAGGTACCCTGGCTTTTGGCACCCAAGAAAATTATTTTCCTGTGCCACTGTCGAGCAGAGCCACAGAGGTGATCTCCAGGATGAATTTCCTATTTCCCATCCAATCATCAAGATTTTTCTTGAAGAGTGTTAATGAGGAGCTTTGTTTAATATAGATAGGTAGTTTATTCCAGAGTATGGGAAGTCTCTGGGACACGAATCTATCCCTCCAGCATGTTCTGTTTATTGTGGTGACAAGGTTTAGGTCCCTAGAGCATGTATTTATTTATTTATATTTGTTGACCTGGAGTGTCCGATTGGACATAGGTCCATTTTCAGCGGAGGCCCGGGGAGAAAAGCTCCACAGTTAAAATAAACAGTAGTTACATTGGATTACATAGCTATTAACAATTTACATAGCAATTACTTACAACATATTTACAGATGAAGAACATAGTACATCAGTAGATAACTATAATCTTTATCTGTGAAGTACATAACAGACATTAACAAATGTTACAAGAAGTTCCTGCTGTATAATAAGTACTGGCTTATTAGCATCTGAGCTTGCTATAATCAAGGTAGTTAGTGGAGTGGAAAGAAAGGTAGTGGTTGGATGGGGAGGGTGATATTAGAGTGGGAGTTGCAAGGGCACAGCCAGCATGTTTTTAGGTGCTCTTTTAATAAAGTTTTGAAGTGGGTGCATGATGGTATGGAGGTAATTGTGGGTGGGAAGGAGTTCCATAACTTGGCTATGGTGCAAGAGAATAGTGCTTCACCAGCAGAGCTATTGGCTTTAGTGATCTGCAAGTGATTTTTGTTGCTGGATCTTAGTGGTCTGGTGGTGTGAAAGGGTTGGAGTAGATTCTGGAGGGATGGGACATTGTGTATGGTTTGCTACTTTGTGGGTGAGTGAGAGTTGATACCATTGAAGGAGGAGAGGGAGTTCAAGCCAGCCCAGTTCAGCAAGTGAGAGACAGTGGTGACTACGGTAGGATGCCCCTGTGGTGAATTTGGCAATTTTCTTGTAACACGTCTCTAGCTTGTTTAGATCGCATTGCCTTAGGTTGGTATATATTGGAGAGGCATAAAGTAGGGTGGAGATAAGATGGGAATTTGCTATTGAAATCTTTGCTGCTTTGGTGAGAAGTTACTTATTTCTGTACAGTGCTCCTAGTTTTTTGTGGACTTTTTTTATGGTCATGGATATGTGAATGTCAAATTTTAGTTTGTCTATTTCCACTCCTAGCAATTTGGTGTGTTCAGTTGGGTATATAGTGGTGTTGTCTTTTGCTGAGATGTTAAAGTGAGAGTTGTTTTGAGTATGTTTGGTGGGTTGGAAGATGAGTCATTTAGATTTGTTTGGGTTAAGTATTAATTGGGTAGCTCGGAGGGATTGGGATTTCTTTAAATAGAGCATGTCCAACAGCTCTGGGTTTGACATAGCTTTGTATGTTAGGCAGAGATCACCTCTGAGTAGGTGATATGCGACGGAGTAAAGATGGAGTTTTTTGAGACAGTCTGCATAGGGCATCTGTTTGAGGCCAGTAATCCTCTTTTTGAGGCATTTCAGCGGCCTTTCCAGTTGTTGTAGATGTCTTGTGAGGTACATACCAAAAGGGGCATTGTACTCTATATGGGTCTAATGAGTGATGAGTAGAGGGGAACAATGACATCTTTTTTTCTGGATGAGAAGCCTTTTGTGATGAGGTGTGCCATGTACAAGGATTTCCTGACTACTGTGGCGATGTGATTAACAAAGGAGAGACTACTGTCCACCTGTGCCCCAAGGTCTCTTATCACACTTTCGGTGTTTATACTACCACCTATGTTGCACGTACAAGGATTTCCTGACTACTGTGGGGATGTGATTAACAAAGGAGAGACTACTGTCCACCTGTGCCCCAAGGTCTCTTATCACACTTTCGGTGTTTATACTATCGCCTATGTTGCACGTACAAGGATTTCCTGACTACTGTGGTGATGTGATTAACAAAGGAGGGACTACTGTCCACCTGTGTCCCAAGGTCTCTTATCACACTTTCGGTGTTAAGTATACTACTGCCTATGTTGTAGTTCATGAGTACAGATGTTTTACCAAAGGGGATGATGATGCACTTTTTGGCATTGAGCTTGAGGCCATGGCTTTGACACTAGGCATCTGTCTCAGTGAGGCCCTTCTGTAGGTTGTCCACATCGTTAGGAGTTTCGATTATGGCTCCTAGTTTGCAGTCATCTGTGAACTTCATTAGCCAAAGACCGCCAAAGACCTTCTGTGTTATCCTGTACTTCAGAGAAGTAGATACCAAACAAGAGAGGACCCAGGACTGAACCTTGTGGTACTCCACTTGTCACTGGTCTGAAGTCAGATTTGGAGTCTACTACTTTCACAGTGTGGGTCCTGTCAGTGAGCCAGTTGGCAACCCATCTTGTGACATAGGGATTTATACCTAGTTTAGTGAGTTTATCTATAATTCCAGAGTGGGGGATGGTGTTGAAAGCCTTGGCAAGATCTATATAGGCTGTGTGAACCACCTTACCCTTGTCTATGGCTTTGCTGACTGCTTCAAAGAAGTCGATCAGGTTTAGGAGACATGATCTGCCTTTTACTAACCCAAACTGGGTGGGGTCCAAAGTTTGGAGATTACCAATGTTTTTGTTTATAAGTTCCATGGCCTTGCAGACCAGGCTCGACAGGCTAATGGGGCAGTAGTTCCTGGGGTCCGTGGTGGCTCCCCCCTTGTGGAGTGGGATAACCATTGCTGTGTGCCATTCAGCAGGCACAAAGCCTGAGGTGAGCTATGATTGAACATGGTACTTAGGTGGGGTGCCAGTTTGTTCTGTAGTGCATGTAGAACATAGCCTGGGATGTTGTCTGGTCCCATGGATGCTGTATTCTTGGCTTTGAAGAGTGTGGTTTTTACCTGTGCAGCCGTGATTACAGAAACTTTGCATTCTTCCGGTATAGAGATGGGCCCTTTAGGGGGTGAGGTGGGGGGTAAAGATAGCACTGAACCTATCTGCCAGGATGTTTGCAATATCAGTTGGGTCTGTATATTTAGTGCCATTGCGCTGCAACTCAGAGCAGATCTGAGTGTTGCCCTTGAGATTCTTGACATAGCTATAGAATGCTTTGTAGTTGTCTTTAGAATCAGTGGCGATTTTGTTTTTGTAACTAGCTTTGGAGGATTTTATCAGGGATTGCAGCTTCTTACTGAGGCTGACCAGGGTGCTCCTCTACTCATGGGATTTTACTCTCTTTTGCAACAGTTACTTCCTTCTGTTGTTTATGGCAGGGGACCACCAGATTAGCTTCCTTTTTTTGGAGGATAGCATCTTGGTTCTGTTTGGGATAGCACAACCCATGCACTCATGTAAGTGCTTATAAAGTGCAATTGTGTAGGATTCAATAGTTGTAACTGTATTGTCCATCTGTATGGGTGTCATGAAGTTCACCACTTCTGTCTTAAGAAGCATGAAGTTGGCTTTGGAGAAATTTTTTACCATAGTTTCCTTAATGGGGGTTGGGGCAGAATGTGGATATCTAGGGTAATTAGCTTATGGTCGGATCGGACCAATGAGGCATTGACTTCAGGTGTGGAACACCGGTCACTCATGTTGGTAATGACTAGATCTAGGATATTGTTGCCCCTGGTGGGGGTGTGGATAAGTTGATCCAGGGCATTGGAGTTTATGAATTCCAGAAAGTGTTGAGTGAAGGAGTTGGTACATGAGTAGTTTTTCCCAGTTAATGGTGGGGTAGTTGAAATCGCCCATTATTAGGGTGTTTGGTTGAACCCTAATATTTTCCAGTACATCAAGAAAAAAGGAGTGGGAATCCTGGGGCATGGTGGGTGATCTGTAGCAAGCTTCAATTTGGATTGCAGTTTTGCCCAGAGTTAGTTACACTTGGATAACCTTGGCTGCATTATGCTGAGCAACTAGCCTAGAGGTGTGGATATCCTTGATGAATATGGACACACCTCCGCCTTTGGTGTTCTGGTCCAGGTTACATGGCCGAAAAGTGTGGTATGAGTTATAGCCTGGTAGTGCAGGTGTGCTCTCTGGAGCCTTGAACCAGGTCTCAGTCACTGCACAGATATCGATGTTTTCCATTTTAAGGAGTGCCTCGAGTGAGTGCATTTTGAGATTTTAGACTTCTAGCAATTGAGTAGCTATGTATAAAAATTTGTATAAAAACATTTATAAAGTCTAGGAAATCAGAAATGATTAAGTCATTGTTTGTTCATAGGTTCACAGGGGGGTACTAGGCTATCTGCCGAAAGGCATTTATAAGCCTAGCTAGAATGTGTTGGCTTTCACCTCCCCCTTATATTAGTTCCCTGTGCCTCTGTCCAGCAAAGCCACTGAAGTGATCCCCGAGGTAAACTTTCTGCTTCCCATCCACTCTAGGGTTTCTTTTGAAGAGTGTTAGCGAGGAGCTCTGCCTAATATACATTGGGATCTTGTTCCAAAGCATGGGAAGTATCTGGGACAGGAATCTATCCCTCCTGCACGTCCTATTTATTGTGGTGAGGTTTAGATCCCTAAAGCATGTGGCAAGTGGGGATAAGGTTTTCTTTTGGTGGAGCATGTCTATCAATTCTGGGTTGGGCATGGCCTTGTATGCCAGGCAGAGATCACCTCTGCGTAGGCGGTATGCAACTGAGAACAACTGGAGGTTCTTCAGTCAAGCTGCATAGGGCATCTGTTTGAGGCCATTGATCCTCTTGGTGAGGTGCTTCTGTGGTCTTTCCAGCCATTGCAGGGGCTTGTAAGGTACATCCCAAATGGGGCATTGTACTCTAAGATGGGTTTGATGAGTGATGAGTAGAGGGGCACAATGACCTCTTTTGATCTGGATGCGAGCCCTTTTGTGATTAGGTGGGCCATGTAGAAGGATTTTCTAACCACTTTGGCAATGTGATTATCAAAGGTGAGATTACTATCTACCTGGGTCCCCAGATCCCTTATTATGTCTTCCGTATTTAGAGGACTACCACCTATGTGGTAGTTTGTGGGTACTTTGTTATTTTCAAAGGGGATGACTATGCACTTTTTGGCATTTAGCTTGAGGCCATGATTTTGACACCAGGTATCTGTCTCAGTGAGACCCTTTTGGAGGATGTCTGTGTCAGCCGAAGAATCAATTCTAGCCCCTAGTTTGCAGTTGTCTGCAAACTTGGTCAGTCATAGTCCTCCTGTGCTTGCCTGTACCTCTGAGAATTATATGCTGAACAGGAGGGGACCTAGGACTGAGCCCTGGGGAATGCCACTTGTAACCGGTTTAGAGTCGGACCTAGCTCCCGCAACTCTCACCGTGTGGGTTCTGTCCGTGAGCCAGTGTGCAACCCATCTTGTGATGTAGGGGTTTATGTTCAGGCTGGTGAGCTTGTCTATAAAATAAACGGAATGGAAAATGGTGTCGAAGGCCTTGGCAAGGTCTAGGTAGGGTGTGTGTACCATCTTTCCCTCGTCTATAGCCTTGGTAACTGTCTCAAAGAAGTCCACCAGGTTTTGGAGGCATGATCTACCCTTAACAAAGCCAAACTTCGTAGGTTCCAGTGTTTGGAGGTTCCTAATGTCTGTTAATGAGTTCCATGATGGCGCGCTCCATAGCCGTGCAGACCAAGCTAGTCAAGCTTATAGGGTGATAGTTCCCAGGGTCTGTTGTGGCTCCACCTTTTGTGGAGTGGAATAACCATTGCTGTGTTCCACTGTATGGGTATGTAGCCTGTGGAGAGGCTGAGGTTGAACAGTGTGTTTAGGTGAGGGGTTAGTTCGTCTTTGAGTTCGTGTAGGACACAGCCTGGGACACCGTCCAGTCCCATTGATGCTGCGTTTTTGGCTTTGAAGAGGGCTGTTTTAACCTGAGTGTCTGTGATTTCAGGGACTCTACATTCTTCTGGTATGGTTATGGGCCCTTTTGGGAGTGAGAGGGGGGTGAAGTTTGCACTGAACTTGTCTGCCAGGATGTTGGCAATATAGGTCCGTTCAGTTTTGTGCCATTCTGCACTAACTCTGAGCAGATCTGAGCATTGCCACTTAGATTCTTGACATAGCTAAAGAATGCCTTGTGGTTATCTTTGGAGTCCTTGGCAATTTTTCTTTCAAAGCTAGCCTTGGATGATTTTATGAGGGAATGTAGTTTCTTGCTGATACTGATCAGGGATAAATTCCCTTCTTGGGATTTTACTCTCTTCTGTACTAGTTTCCTCCTTCTGTTGTATAGCTTGTTTATGGCAGGAGTGCACCAGACTGGTTTCCTTTTGTTGGAGGAGTGAGTCTTGGTTTTGCTTGGGATGGCATGATCCATGCATTCTTGTAGCTGCCCGTAGAATGCATTAGTAAAGGATTTTTCAGCTTGGACAGTGCTATCCTTCAGCATGGGGTCTTTGAAACTTTCCAGTTCTGTCTTAAGTAATGTAAAGTTTGCTTTTGAAAAGTTTTTCACGGTGGCTTTCTTGTCCGGGGGTGGGGGTGGAATATGGATATCCAAAGTAATTTGTGTTTGGTCAGATAGGTACAGTGAACTGTTTTACTGGATGGCTGGTAAGGTCGAATATTGAGCCTTGCCCTTCTGTACAGTACAGAAGGGTCTAGTGCTAAGGTTTATAAGTGCTTGCTATAAGTTTTGAGCAAGTGCCAGGCTGAGAAATGAATGGCTTGAGTGGTTAAGTTGAAAGTTTGTCTAGTTCCAAGGGAAAAATTGAAGAGGAGACTTTGTGGAGCCGGGAAGAGTTTTACCCTAGCTAAGTGGCACTGCCCAGCATGTAAAACCGTGCAAATACGGTATTTATAGCAGGGAAAGGAAAGAGATAGAAATTATCCCAAAATAGCTAATAAACTACTAACTTCTGGGCTGAATCCACTCCTTCAGGGACAGATAGGCTGCTCAAAGCTCCCCTCTCTCACAGGTGAACAGAGAAACCTCCTTCTATCCAAGTAAGGTATGGGCAAACACAGACATTTGTAACACAGCCCTGAATTCAGCACTAACCTGAAAACCGGACTATACTAGCTTAGAAAGGTGGGAAACAAGTATGTGTATATGTGTATATATAGATATATATGTATATATATATATATATATATATATATATATATATATATATATATATATATAGATATATATATATATAATTTTTTTTTTTCAGAAAATAAAGCAGATACACTCAAAAACAGTTTAAAAGCACAGAAAAGGATACTTATTGTTATAGATCAGAGTTGTAGTCAATGCCCCCAGTAATAAAGTGCAATATATATATATATATATATATATATATATATATATATATATATATATAAAACGAACAATCTGATTTAAACAAGTTACCCAATTAACCAGAAAAAAGCTCAAAACTGAGCCCTGTTCCAGCAGTCTTCAATCAGAAAAGGTCTAACTACACACCCCTGCTTACTAGGGTGCAGGGGAACCTTCTCCAAAAAAAGATGGCCTGGATCAGTACTCAAGTTATACAAATAAAGCTAGATTCAGTAGTCTTGAATCTAGTCTGTGCTACATGTTAGTTACATTAGACCCAAACTTGAGTATGGAATAATAATATGGAAACCTTATAAGAAAATGAGCATGACTAAACTGGAAAGAGTACAGCGGAAATATACCAAGGGTATCCATGGATGTGAAAATTTAAGTTATTGTGAAAGACTAAAATATCTGAACCTGTACAGTACTTCTTGTAGATATCTAACAGGATATCTTATTCAGATATATAGGGCATTTAGAAACAACTATCTCTGGGAATGTTTGGGGTAATCAAAAAGGAGTAGAGAATCATCAGATAACCCATGTAGATGTTACTACAGGAATGAGAAGTGTACTAATTGGTTCTCTGAGAGAGCAGCTGATGCTTGGAATATTCTACCAAATTTTATTAAAACAAGTACTAGTTTATATAGTTTTAAGAATAACCTGGACACTTATTATGGCAATAAGTGTTTTGGTATATTGGCTGGATAGAAGGGCATTAATGCCCATGCTTGAAATATTTGTATGTATGTATTTGCTAGATCATGTCGGAGAAAAATATATGGTTTACTTGAGAGCTCTGTGCTGACTGGGGAACATTCTCTCTTCCTTAGTGTTGTGCATCAATGGAGTTGGTAGGTCTACAGGACTTCATCACACACGCGCGCACACAAACACACACACACACACACACACACACACACACACACACACACACACACACACACACACAGTGCAAGGATTTCGGGTAATTTCATTACATTGAATGTAAAAGCAGTGCTCATGCTACTAAGACTGAATTGATAGGATCCGATAAACTGAGTGCCACTTTCTGATAGTAGAATCATATCCTTACTCACATTTTTCTACATTTCTTACACTGAATAAAAGTATGGAAAAGAATATGCAAATAATAAAACCACTGAAGAGGACACCTAGTCTGAACCATGAATTAGCTTGTGTACTGAATCCAGTATTTGGATTTTAAATAAAAAAAATCCAGTCAATCCTCAAACCAAGGCTGAAATGTTTTATGTACTTGAAACCAGCTGTCCCTTTGATACAGCCTCAGTTCATTTATTCTCTGTCAGACATCAGACTTGCACAAACTGATATAACCACAGTTCACTTATTCTATTTCAGCATTCAGAAGAGTATGGATTCCATAAACAGCTTTATAATAGATGTGTTTCTCATGTGTTTTTCACCAATTCTTCATAGTAAGACTCATGAATTTGTTTAATATGAGACTCTGACCATCTTTCATTGGGATAGCTGCTATTTTCTTCTGCTACACTAGCTTTGTAAATGCATTAAAAGTCTAATTCTATTTTCACATATCACCCCATGTAAGAAATGAACAGCAGTTACATGAATGCATTCTGGTCATATTTTTGACACACGTACACACACTGGTTATTAGATTATGCCTCTTACTGTTGACTGTTCTTATCTAGTAAAATTATAGTGCTTAAGTACAGCAAAACAAAAATATCATAAAAAGACAGGTATTTTGACACTATCACAGCATTACTATAGCCAGTCTTAGACGCATTGTGGTCAGTGATCCTTCCCACAATAAGGTCAGATGACAAGACTAACAAACTGATGATATCTGACTGAAAATGGAAAATATGCCTCTGAATGAGCCTTGTTTATACATTATTGTTCTCTAAGGTGAGTCAATAACCACACCATAATGACATTGCAACCATTTCTTGAAACATAATAGACAACCTTAAAGATGCCACAGTATGTTCACATATAACCATAACATAAAATAGCCCATAACCATTTCCAGTGAGTCAGCTGGCATCACCAAGTGTAATCAAACTAAGCTGTAAAGGTTCAGGTACATAAACCAAACTACCTTGGACCTACTTGTAATGCCCTTTGTGTCTTACCTCCCAACCCAAATACCTCATGCCATGGTCAATGGTTAAACTGAATCCAACCTGCTCAGTGTGATGAGGCTGCTGAGCACAAATGGGGGGAGGACGACGACAAGGGGGGGGGCTGGAAGGCAGTTGAGGGAGGGACCGGGATGGCCTTTGAGCCTTTGCCAATGAACTGTGGTGCTCGGCTTTTAAATATGAGGCAATGTGAGGATTTGGCCCCCGGACCCAACTCGCAGACAAAGCGGCTTATGGTAAGCTGTCCTTAATGCATGTCTGCTCTTCATCTACACTTAAACATCTTGTGAGAACTTTGCTGATCGGGCTTCTGCTTATATCAGCAGGACCCCCTTCAGTCAAACTAAACTGTGACACATTTGCTATAGTTAAGTAATTTGAAAATGTTATATGATATCAAAATCTGTGTATATGGCAGTCAATTGCCTTACATTAGTATCATGTCATATTATGAAAAATAGAAAACCTTAATGCCCTTAAGCCTATCCATCTTAATGTTAGTCATTAGTTTCATTTTTCTTAAACAGTCATACACTGTGGTCAAGAAAGCAATCTCATATAAATGAAAAACAAAGAAAAAATTCTTTAAAATATTCCCTTGCTGACCAAGTGCCAAAACTTCATGAATAAAAATTACATCCAGTTATCTTTTATTTACAGAGTGCACTGTACATTTATATAAATGTGTTGCCTGGAGCTCTGACAATGAGCTTGGTACAAAGTACTTTGACATTTGTTTAAGCAATATGGTAATGCATAACGAGAAAAAAAGTTAGACACACTTTGCATAAATCAGGTCAATTATGCATTCCAGTAGTGTGCAAAACACTTTTATAGACATCTTAGAGCGCTTAATTACACTTTCAAGATGCAAGTGTTTCTGCTGTGTACAGTGTGACACAGGTGAGCTAATGCTTTCTAAAATATGAGGTTTGGTTCTTTTCATTCTGTGAATATTCTACTTTTAGTAAAAAGTAAGGATCACCGCAACTAAATCCCTTTAGAAGCCTTGCTAAATATTTTCCACTGCCATGTAAAAAAGCATCTCATTTAAAAATATTTTTCTGTAATTGGACTTTGTACTATAACAGGAAAACAATGAGTTTACAGCTCATTTACAATTTAGAGAAAAGTTGGATTATCACTGTAGTGCAGTTAATAGGCATGGCATGTTATTTAAATGTGATTGTGATCCCACACGATATAAATAGATGCGACACAATACAGTACCTCAAAGTGAATTTAAAGTACATCACATTGCTTATCAGCTAACTTGCAGAGAATGTATCCACATTGTCAGCCTAAGAAATCAACACTTATTTCATATTATCTGATTTCTGTGGCGCTGTTTCATTTTGCTGAAAATAAAAATGAGAGTATGAACATCTGCCAGTAACGTAACTCAAAACAAACAACTGGAATGTATCTGAAAGGAAACTATACTTTTCCCAAGTAATTGTTACCTGCATTTGGTGCCATTATAATTAAGAAAACAATAATAATACAATGTTATTCTGGATATTTCAATTCACCCATCCACTTGTTTTGATTTGAGGTTGTGGTGATAGCAAGATGAGCAGGGGAACTCTGGTCTACATCACTTTGTTGAATCACTGATTAGTGAATGCCTCTTTGTCAAACACCTTTTCAGCGAATAAATTAATCGTCAAACTAACTTTGAAGCAAAAACTTTCTTAGGGCAAACTGATGGTAGTCCACCCTAGTGTTTGTAAAAAAAAAAAAAAAAGCAAAAAGCTTAGCACCTATGCAGGTGGGGGGGGGGCTCTGTCCCCACACCTCCCAATGTGGGGGCTGCACTCCACACCCCCAACTAAATATACCAACTCTGTGACTGCAATACAGTGAGGAAAAGAGCAAATTCCAGATGGCTAACCATCATTTTGTCCTAGGAAAATTGTCGCTGAAAACTTAGTTCGATGATTAGTTTGTTCGCTTAATATTTGTACGACGAAGAGGTGTTCATTAAATAGTGATTTGACAAGGTGATATAGACAAGGGCAATTCAGTCCATTACTGATCTTCTGAGCTCCTAAAATGTTATCAGGCAAGCAGAGTGAAGTTACTTCTCCACTATGTTACCAGGTCTTCTTTAATGTCTCCATATAGTAGGCCATGCCTTGTAAACTTATTACATGAGGGCATCCTCACTATGGACTGAAACTAGTTATCTGACCCTTCAAGCTGTGGTGAACACTAAATATGTTCTGTGCTCCTTCAAGATTTCCATCACCTGTGTTTTTTTATAAAAATTATTGGGAAACTTTGTGTTGGTTCACTAACAGAAAACACAAAGTTAGTGGAAAACAAATGTGATGTGATAACTTTTATTGGACCTGCATAGGTTTTACAGTCACTCAAGCTTTCAGACTAGCACAAGCCCTTTGTCTGGAGTTATTAAACTATTTTTATTGGATAAAGTGGTTGAATATCTACTTGTTTGTAAAAAGGGAATTACATCATTCATTTTTTACTCATTAAAGAGACACTTGAAAAATGGCAGTCTAGGAAAAAAGAAAGAAAATAAAACAAATCTGCAGCACAGATGCATGTTACGTTAGAGTCAGTGATCATTTAGCAGAGAAGGTAACAGATCCAGAAACAGCTCTGACATTTAATGAGAAAATAAGCCACATTACAAGAGATGTGTAGGGAGATTAGTTAAGTCCAAAGATGGAACGCAAGAAATTTTATGACTGTTTTAAGTAAAAATGTAGATCTGTTTTTATCTTTCATCAAACTTATCTAATACACTTGATGCTGTGTTTTGTCATCTTATCTCATGTTTTAAGAAGAATTATGATATAATCACCGGAGACTTAAATACGTTTTCTTTTGTTTGTTCAATACCCTTATCCTCTTGGGAATTGGAAAATAAAATCCTGTGTGTGAGCATATCATGTGGAGATTCACAGTCTGCTACTGAAAGCACCGGGGGTAGTAAGGTTCTGAATGTGCCCTGGATTCCTAAAAAATAAAATCAAATTACCCTAGTACATCTCCAGACAAGTCTGACAATTGGGATGCCTTTCATGGTTATATGGATAATCTGAGTGGTTGTTTTTTTCCAACATGTACATCAGCTGGAATGAATTATATTAGATCTTCCTGGTGGTATAGAAAACTTAAAAAAACCTAAAAAGAAAAAGAAAAACATGTTTAGGTACTACAGAGGCCATACCACTGCAGTAAATAAGTAATCTTACAATGTATTTAACAAACATTTCTCAAGACTAATGAACATAGGGCTGCTATGAAATAAAACTAGCTTTCTATATAATGACTAATAAAAAGGGTCTGTTTAAACACTTGCGTGGTTATGGTCTCTATGTTTCTAGTTTATCTTTAAGGAATGGCTCTATATATACATCTGAACCAGAGACTTTAGTTAATTTCTTTGCATGTTTTTTTTAAGTAGATCCCGGCAAATGAGACTAATTTATATTCTTCCTAAATTAATTGATCGTTACCCCTTGGTTTTGGACGACTATATAAAATTAGCTTTAGCCACTATTAAAAAGAACTTTGGCAGGGCCTGATGGACTGAAAGGTTAGTTTTTGGGAGACATATGTGTCCGTTTGAACCCTTACATAATTTACTTATTTCAAAAATTTTAGCTGAAGGTTTTGTTATGGAAGTTTGGAAGGAGACAATCGTCATTCCTTTACATAAGACTTACCCTGGCCATACTTCTGGAGATTATAGACCAATCAGCTTGACATGTAGTCTAAGGAAGCATTTTCAGTGGGCACTATGTCTGTCTTTCAAGGCCATATTTTTTTTTTTCAGAGATGTTTATCAACATGGATATATATCTGAGAGATGCAGTTAATCAAATTTAGTTAGTTTTATGAAAACGTAGTTAATGTATGGATCAGGGTCTAATTTTTGATGTGGTTTATGTGGACTTGGCTAAGACCATTGATTCTGTTCCTCATTCTGGGGGGAATTCAATAAAACCTACACAATGTTTTTTTTTTTGTGTACCCATTGTGCTACAATGCATACACAAGCACGAATGGTTTTAGATTCAGTAAGTGCAGCTTAGCGGCATGCAAGCACACTCAAACAAGGAAAGTTCTGTGTAATGCAAATTACCTCACAAGCTGTTGACTTTTATGCAAATGACCCAGGTGGAGTGATCCAACAAGCATAAAGGCATCCATGTTCATAGATTGGTACTAGGATATCAGCCCTAGGGCCTATACAAGCCTAGCCATAACAATTCCCTGGCTATTTCTTCCCACACTATTTACTTTACTTTTCAATGTAGAGCCTGTGTTCATAGTGTACATGGAATTTTTTCATGAACAGGAGTGTCCATGGAAGAAAGGGATATAAAAGTCCACAAATATGGACATAACTCCCCTGAAATGGTTCAATTGCATTCAGTGGTATGTGAAAAATGCATTGTTGATGTCAGAAAATGCAAGGGACTATGTAAAACATTTTTTTATGATTCCAGCATGTTTGCACTGTGTGCCGCAGTGCACAAACGTGCCCAATTGAAAAATAAAAAAAAAATAAAAAAAGGGAAAGTATTTTATAATACTTGTCAGAAATGTATTAAAGGGTGTTGTGTTGGGTCTGTATAGTGGTACATTGGCGCTGTTGCCTAGGTCATACAGCTATGAACCATATAGTTACTAGGCTGGCAGCATGGATATGTATGCAAATAAAGGGAATATGATGAATCGTTCGAAGGAACAACCATGTCCGCAGATACCTTCCATGTAGGCTGCTAAACCATGTTGATATTATCACTGGATGTGGTTGCCAGCCGGGGGGGGGGGGTGTCCCATTACTTTTAGGAATTGTTTAAGACCTAGTACACAAGTTTGCATGGAGTGCCACATAGCTGTGTGTGTTCATGAGAAGCTTAACATGTATGCGTGGCAGACTAGTCATGTGACAGTGATTCTTTTGGAGTGAATAAGCTATGCTGAGTGATACAGCACACAGTAGTTTGCCGTACACCAAAGTATGGCCATTAAATGATGTTACTTACAATTTAGGCAGGTGAAATGTATAATAAGTAGCTAATCACACATGGTGAACCTACAGCAGACCTGTATAAAGTATGCATACACTCTGCAATCTGTTTTTCCCTCGGTTCTCTGAAGCATTGGAGTACCGACTTGGAAATTTTAACTGATGATATAATGCTAGGGGCTGCTGCAGCTATACTACATCTACATGTACTAGAGGCTGAAGTTACTGCAACTGGTGCCACTGACAATAGACCTAGGCTGAGAAGGGGAAGAGTGTTCAGGCCCAGGGTAACCTTCCAGGAGCTACATGACCTGGAGATTGTGGAGTGCTACAGGGTGGACAGGGACATACTACAAGAGCTCAGTGAGCTCCTGAGCTAACAGAGGGGAACCCATCCCAGTGGAAACAAAGGTATGTGTAGCCCTTAGGATACTAGCTACAGGTACTTTTTAAAGACCAACTTGGAACATGATGGGGGTTTCACAGGCATCTGCATCCAGGATGCTCCACCAGTACCACATGCCAGTGAGCACATAGCTTTCCTACCTTCCTTGAGGTGAGGGCCAGCAATATGCAACAGTTCTGCCATGTAGCACACTATCCTGAGGTACTGGGTGCCAGAGATTGCACCCATGTACACTTCAAGACTCCACCTGGTGAGCAGGGTAGAATTTATGTTAACCACAAGGGGTACCACTCCATCAACAGCCAGGTTGTGTGCAATGCCCAGGGATTATCCTGAATGTGTACACTGGCAGCCCTGGCAGTTATCATGACTCCCATATCTGGTGAACTTCACAACTGTACCAGATGTTTGCTAGGGGGGGACATCTCACATGGCCATTTACGGGGATATGCTGGCTATGCCCTGGAACTGTGGATGATGACACCCATCAGAAATGCACACATACCCAAAAAAGAATGCCATAATGAGGCAAGCACACATGCTAGGAACATCATAGAATGTGTGTTTGGGCTGCTGAAGTCATGATTCCAGTGCCTAGATATATCTGGGGGAGCCCTGCAGTATTCTCCAACCACATGTACACTGTGCTACACAATATGATTCAGTGGAAACAGCTGCAGCAGGAGCAGCAAAGGAAAGGCATACACAGCGCCCCACCAATACCTAGGTCACCACAGTCACAGGAATACTCATAGGGGGAATCCCCTGCTGATGTCCCTGTAGGCAGACGTAGCCATGTTCAGTACACCCTGGCATTGGCTAAGAGGCAACACATAGCACATTCACTGACAACCTAGGGCCCTAGGAACTGACATCTTACTCCTATTCACATACAGAAATTTAAAATTATGGCAGGTGACCCACACATCCTCTACCTACTCATGTATTGACTGTGTGCTGCTTGCATCAGACAGAGTCAGCCCTAATCTACAGGTGTGTCAGCTGATGCATTTGCAAAGTAAGTCTGTATCCTCCACAGTACTCATAAGGATTATAATATGACATTTTATGTATGGATCTGGTACATTATGCAAGCAAATATAGTGGGCTGCTTGCACAGAAATTCCATTCACAGCAGACTACAGATACCCATTCCACTACCTTGCTTCCAGGATTATTCACTAGGCCCCCTGCATGGAATACTCATGCAGACCTTCTGCAACAAAATACTTATACATCTATCAAGGGAAATGTCAGACAGTGGGGTGGCATGATAGTCAGACTACTGTGTATCCCAGCAGCACAAGTGGTGGTGTTCCATCATCCCCAACACAGGCTGAAATTTCAAATTTAAGGAACTCAATGCTGCTAGATAAAGAGCTGATGAAAGTGTCCAATTCTGTTTTGGTACTGTCCCATGCAAAAAAGACATCGTCAATGTAACAACAATACAAATGAACTGCATTTGTCATATTTCAAACAACCATACCAAAGCAGAAAGGATATCAGAGGTTTTGGATTTTAAACTCAATCCTATTATGCTAAAGGCTACATTTTACCTGAAAGATTTCTGGGCCTTTTTGAATGACTTATTTATGTCCAACATTGATGTGACTAAATGTATCTTAGCTACTTTAGATGTGGTTGCACTGTACACAAATATTCCACATAGACAAGGCATGTCTAATGTTAAGTTATATCCACAAAAATATGCGCATTTTTCTCTAGCAGGTACTAAAACCATTATGCAGCTAATTTCTGCAGTTCTTAACAATAATTTCTTCCATTTTAATGGCCGTGTGTAGCAACAAATTAAAGGTGTTGCAATGGGGTCGAACATGGCCCCTGCATATGTGAATCTTGTACTTAGCTCATGGGAAGCAGAAAAACTCATTCATTTACCAATATTTAAAAATGTTCATTTGTATCCTCTTTACATTGACAATGTCTTTTTTTGCATGGGACAGTACCAAAACAGAATTGGACACTTTCATCAGCTCTTTATCTAGCTGCATTAAGTTCTTTAAATTTGAAATTTTGGCCTGTGGAGATAATGTGTTTTTTCTAGACACATCTATTACACCGGATAAAACCAACAACAGATTTGTCTCTAACAATCACTGTAAAAACACTTACAGAAACAATTTATTTGACTTCATGAGGCAACACCCCCTTCTTTATGAAGGTGAATGTTGTTAAAAGCCAGTTCATCTGTTT
>NC_056748.1:638654550-638674550 GCF_019279795.1 Protopterus annectens | reverse complement strand
AAAAGATCAAAGAGAACATGTTATGATGGTTTGGACACGTAGAAAAGCAGAAGACAATCTGGTGAGGAAGATTTGGGACAGACAGGAAGAAGGTAAGAGGAAACGAGGATGTCTAGCAAAGAGGTGGATGGATTGTGTGAAAGAAGATCTGTGGCAGTCAGGTGGGAGTGTGGCACTGACTCAAGAGAGTTGGTGACAGTTAACACGATACCTTAACCCCAAGTAGAAAAAATGGGGAAAAAAGGGGGATGATTATGATGATGATGATGATCAACTGTCAGGGTTCAACATTAAATAATATGCTTCCCTATAGTTCCCTGTGCCTGCTGGATGTCAGAACACATACAGCAGCAGGTGAACAGGTGGTAAGTACCATGTTGTGTATGCATCCTTTGACAGGGCACATTGTTTTTGCCCACATGCTTGCCCATGCAAATGCAAACAACCACATATGGGCACAATAATTACTGTAGACACATAGCTAGGATAAACAGTTATCTGACTGCAAGGCTACTAGATGCAGAGAACAGTTAAGAAGCATTGTCACTCTGCAGCTCCCACACACTGTTCAACACAAGCCTAGTTTATGTACTCCACTAGTATTTGCCTGCCATCAGGTGTAAATTAGACTTAGGCCATGGTGTGTGCTGTAAATACTGTGATCTGTAGTGTGTAACACTAAATAGGTAGGGGTTCTAATTTCTGTTGCCTACCTTGACCTGGCCAAAGCCTTTAATACTATTCCCCACTTGGGTAGAATAGATACTCTTTTAACTAGGCAGCACTCTGTATGTTACTAGATGGGTGGCAAACTTGCTCACTGATAGAACCCACCTACTCAAAATAGGGGGATCCACCTCAAGCAGTAGACCTGTAATGAGTGGTATACACCAGGTATCGGTCCTGGGACCTATGTTGTTTAGGATATAGCTTTCTGAGGTGCACGCCACAACCAGTGGGCTGTGGCTGACCAAGTTTTCAGATGACTGCAAGCTGGCCACTATCATTAATTCCCCTAGTGATGTGGACATCCACCAAGAGGTTCTCACCCAAACAAATGCCTGGTTCCAGAAACATGACCTCAGACTGAATGCTAAAAATATACCTCAACACATCCCCTTTGGGGAGAGTGATGTCCCCATAGGTTTTTACAATAATAACACTGACCTAAGCACTCAGTCAGTCGTGAGGGACTTGGGCATCCAGGTTGATAGCAAACTGACCTTTGACCATCATATTGCCTCCATTGGTCAGAAAGCTTTCAACATGGCCCACCTCATTAGGAAGGGTATGCCATCCAGGAACAAGAAGGTCATAACATCCCTGTATTCTCCCCTTATAAGACCCATTATTGATTACAATGTCCCTTATTGATTACAATGCCCCTTATGGCATGTACCTCACATGCAGCAGCTGAAGAGACCACAGAGGTTCTCATCAGGATAATCCAGGGCCCTAAACATCTAACCAACACAGGCTAACAGCCCTGTCCCTCTACCCAGTCTCATACAGACTCCTCAGAGGTGGCCTCTGCCTGACATACACAGCAATCTGAGACCCCAACTTGATGGGACTGCTGCATATATGCAAGTCAAGCTCCACTTGAGTAACCCGCATGTGTGACCTCAACCTGGCCTGTGACATCAATAGGACTTTTTGGCAGGAGAGATTTGTGTCCCAGAGATTCCACCTTCTGTGGAATAAACTCCCTCTCAGTGTAAAGCCTAGTACCTCATTAACCCATTGTACTGTAAGTGCAACCTGGATAGCTGGATGGGAAACAGAAAATACACCCATGGGATTCCACCTATGTCCTTGCTATTCAGGGTCATCAGGTGCTAATGTGTTGGAACACAGGCTAAATTCTTGGGCAGGCTTGTAAGGGTCTCAAGGCCAATAGCCTAGTAACTTCCAATGATCCTATATCCTTACAGTGAGTAATAAATGTACCATTCCACTCAGAGTTGCAGCATGTCCAATACAGCAGGGTCACACAATGCCCTGTATGCAAGGCAGTGATTACTTCTAAGTGGTCTGTATGGCACAAGCTACAATAACAGTAATTGCATACATTCTCTGTAGTCAAATACTGGGGACTTAAAGTTCCCTTGTGAGGAAAGTTTGTGCTGGGTCCAATTGCTGGTGGTGCTTACAGAGGTACATGAGAACATGGCCATTGTAGTGAAATATTGGCATGCCGAATGAAGAGCACACAGACATTATAAACACAGCTTTATTGAGTGACAGTGCTCTAATGACATGAGCATGATATACTACCCATCTTACCCCTGTGGAGACATGGTGATCTATGGTAAAGGAGGTGTAAACCTGTGTGGCCAGGCCTATGTGCCCATGTATATCACCCCTGAGTATGTATATTAGGTGTGACTAATGAAGTGCTATGTATCAGGAACATTGCTGTTACCAATGGGAATGATATGACATACACATTTGCATGGGATTACAGTCATGAGTATGCAGATAGGCATATATTCTTGACGGCCCTTTTGTGGGAGAGTAACATAACTGGGAGCTTGTATGACTGCTTTCCGTTTGCTGTGCCATGAGGTGCTTCTTGACCTCCTGTCAGCTGCAGCAAAGTTTATGCAGTTGTACGGGTGGCAAACCTTGCAGTGAAGATGTGGATGTCCGTGCATGCACAGAGAACTTGTTCAACTCTGTGGTCATTACTCTGACCTTGCTAATCTGCACTGCCTGTCAGGCTACCAGACAGCACACTGGATGTTGTGTGACATGATGTGGGAACACAGACCTCTGTTCCGGTTACATAAATGTACAGTCTGACATACATAGGACACGTGTGGGTGCACACACTTTGGCCAAATGTGCCCACCCTTCTGCAGTATGCCTCATATCCATGGCATGCAGACATGCCCCATGAAGATGATGATGGTCAGGCTGCATGAACTGCTGTGACATTCTCTCCTGACAGCCATCACTGCTACAGTGGTGCTTGCCTGAGCAACTTTGCACGTGTATGTCACCAGACATTGTACATCACAGTGTGACACTGCAGCTGTGCTCCAACTCACCATCTGTACATTACTCTACTGAAGCTCAAAAACCCTGGAATACTAGGCATAATACATGCCACATTGTAATGATTGCCCTGATTGCTACTCAAGGCATCTACTTGGTAA
Source organism: Protopterus annectens (assembly GCF_019279795.1). Lineage (NCBI taxonomy): Eukaryota > Metazoa > Chordata > Ceratodontiformes > Protopteridae > Protopterus > Protopterus annectens. Next base: position 638,671,389 of record NC_056748.1, on the reverse strand, counting down.
AGGGTATGTCAAGGCTACAGAACTTTACGTGAAGTGGGACAACTAAGTGGATAAACAAACAGGCTGTGACCTGCTCCTCTTGTCGAGTTTGGTACTAATGTTTGCTTTTGGTGTGAGACAAGGTGTAGCGGAATGGTGTCCCAAGGTGTAGGGGAATGGTGTCCCAGGAAAAAGTGGTTATGCTGAGACCAGCAGTTGTAGTAGCCAGGCACCAGCAATTCAAGGGACACTCCTCTTTTCAACCTTCCTCACAAGGTAAGTGTGTCAGCGCAGTACACACTGCTTGAGTGGTGTGCAGCTGCAGGATAACTGTGTGAACAGTGCCTCCTTACCTTTCCCAGGGTGTATATATGAAGTTGCCCTCCCCCACACTTCTTGCCTATGGTCTCTACAGACATGGACATGTTGGTAGACTGCCTTCTTGGAAACCATGCTTGAATTAAATCAATACATAGTTGCAAACAGGGCAAGTAGCATGCAGTGACAACTGGTGTCCCCAGCTGTCTCAGTAGTGTCACATTTACTGCCATAAAAACCCTTATCATGGATATGATCAGTAACAGTGTAGTACAACTGCAGACACTGGCCCAAATGCAGTTTGTGTTCAAGGTTACATCATGCCTACCCTAATATTTGTACTGAATTCAGTGGTACAGACTGTTATGTATGACTCATCCCACTTACCATGGACCAGCAATGCATTCATCAAAATTAGGCCATCAGGCATTGTGGACACACTGTGGAGGTGTTTTACAAACTTGCATGTCAGCTGTTGGATAGTCAAGTGTCTGACAGTCATTATCTGGGAAGACAGGGTTTTTTAGGCCAGCACTACCATGAGCCCAGTCACCAGTGAACTTCCTACACACATCATGCCTGGGACTACCCCTGATAGCCATTCCCTTCTCTGCAGTCACGGCCACTGCCAGTGGCCTCAGACTGGCTACATTTGCAGATAACTGCAAATAAGGGACTGTCATTGTTCCACACACAGAACCAGAAGTTACCCAGGATGGGCTGACACACACATTTATTTGCTGTCAGAGCCATTGACAAATGCTACATGCCAAGGTATTCACAATAATATACTTTTGGCAGTCAGCCACCTCCTGGATAATACCATATTGTCTGCTCACCTCCAGCAGTTGACCCAGTAGGCAGGTACTAATGGACACAGAGAAATGTAGCCTTTGACTTTCACTGGTTAGTAAGATGTGGGACTTCATGCACTGTTGTGCAACCTATAGATAAAGGTAAGGCATGTAAATCCCAGAATGTCATTGTAACACTGTATGTGGCACTCATCACACCTATCAAGTGGAATTGACACAATGTGAGCTGAGAGTCCATGTGGCCATGCTCATGTGGCCTGCAGTATGTAAGTACACAGGCATATATGACACTTTAACAGCAAGAGAGGTCCCACAGTAACCCAATACACAGTGTACATAACATATACATTGTAGAGTGTGTTAAGGCCAAAAGTGAGTATTCTGTCCACTACATGATTTGGAGGGGAGGTATACCACCTGCACATCCAATAAAAGATTAGTACGGGATGTACCTGTTGTACACAGCTGCAGTTTGATTATGGTATAAATAGGCCATGTTGGGAGACATGTATGTAAACACTACATGTAACAGGCTCCCCATCCATGTGAACCACACTTCTGCTGTAATGCACATCATGTGTAAGTAAAACAATGGGATGCAGAATAAGGCAATCATAACTGGATGAGGACAAATGTCTGTAGTGGACACAGGGTTGTAGATGGTGCATCTCCTACACTACCTCTTGTAGTTGTGTCACCTCCCAGAGCCCTGCTTGCACTTATTAAGGAAACCACATTGTGTCAGAGATTACAGGTGTAGGAGTAGGCTGTAGGATGCCACTATCCCTGTTAGCCAGTGATACACATATGAAGCTATGGAGCCATGCACCTCTACTGCTTTACCTTAGTGAAGACATTTTGACTCAGTGCTGACATTCTTTCCTGTGCTCTGATGGTTATGGGTTTATTGTAGCACTGTAGCCATAGGTGTGTCCCAAAAAATCCAGAATATGAAACATAAACAGTTCTGTGAGACACCATTCTTTTTGTAAAGATACAACCATCACAATAACATCCAACTTAATCTACACAACATAATGTGGTTTACTCATTACAACTGCCAGCAGACAATATATGTCGGTGACCTATACAAGTAGCATGTGAAAGTCAACAGTCAATTAAAGGACTACATAGCAATTGAGATAGCCACCCTCTGCATCAGAGACATAGCTTCATTTACCTGCATCAATAACAAGGATGATAGGGATGTGGCACAGGTATCACCACTTGCACAAGTTGTTGTGTGGTGGTGCAGGAGGCCAGGGCTGACCCAGTAGGTTGGTAAGTATGTGTGTCAGTTAGGAAGGGAAACAGGCAAGAAGAACCATGGAATGTTCTGTGTGTGTGTCTGAGTGATCTGATTGTGACAGTGGTGTGTGCCTGTGCGAACACAGTCAATCTCAGTGCTAGCCCTACATGAGTGTATGTTGCACAGCTTTGAAATGTGCATGGCAGAGCTGTCAGTTTACCGTCTCCACCCAGAACATGTGGACTGCCCCTGATAGAAGTTGCACTGGCACCTCCCTGCCGAAGGTCAGAAGAGGCCCTACTACCTCAGGGTGACTGCTGTCTGCTGGGAATGTGTCCACCATGGGAATGCCGAGAACCATGAGCCCATGGGCTGCCACATTTGGTGTGGACTGCACACTCACCTTTGGGGTGCTAGATGTACTGCCACTATGGGAGTATGAGTGAGCATGGCCACATAGACTCTCAGCTGATTAAAGACAGATAATCTGTGATCTCTTTTAGAACACTGTCTTTCCACTGTATCAGTCAGCCAATCCTGGGTATCAACCAAGTTGTGGAGGCAGCCATGGATGTCAAACTGTGCTGCATGCATAAACCTGAGAATTCTTCTGGAAGTCCTTTTGGAACATGCCTGTGCCTACATGATGGCCCTAAACATACACATGATGAGACAACTGCAACAGATGGTGGATGGACAGCAGGCATCCTATGAGCATGCCTATCAATCCTCCAGTGTGGAACCTCACCATCTCTTTGGCTATGGCCATTATCAAAAGTCACTGTAGCCAAAGTGCCCACACTTTCCTATTCAATGTCCCTACCTTCTGACTGTCCAATACCTCTGGCCTCAGCAGACTGGGTATGCATAGCATAGGCATACTGATTGTGCATGGTGATAATGAGGGAAAAAGAGGGCTGTCAACCTCTGACACATTCAACCTCTGCAATCCCCTATGCCTCACTTTGGCCACCACCATCATCAGAATCTGAAGAGACACTGACATAATGTTGTGAGTGGGACAGAGACCAACCTCCTGGTCACCTGTAATAAAAAGGGAAAAGCGTTACATTAGTACATGCACTACTATGCTCTACAGTACTGTCTTGCAATATATGTCAAGCTGTATACAATGCTGTCAGTATTACAGACTTGTCTAACCCCCACCCTAATATACCAGGACCTGAGGACAGTACTTTCTAAAAAAACTTCTATAGCTGCTTGTAAATAATAAGCTTCTTATTCAAGACTATCATGAGCAACAGTGATGTACACTGCTGACATTTGTCAACACTCTGCACAGTTGACACATAAGGCAATCTGAACTGTCCTACAAATCTATCAGTGTGGTTGCAACTACAAGGCATAGATATGACTGTAAACCATGTTCCATTGGGAAAACACAGTTAGTACATCAATCCAGCCGGCAGGCCTGGATGTCACTGGGAAGTACAGTGCACTCATTCTACATCTGTATCACAACAGTGTTATGCTTAACAGGAGCAGGATCATGGCCATGTCTGATTCCTGACGGTCCTGTGAAAAATTGAGGGAGAGTTAATGTAAAGACCAACCTATGTTGCACTATGACAGATCTCACATTTACACTACATACTATGTTATTTGGTATGTCATAATCTGGCCATGAGATTCACACTGCAACTGATCCCCTCAAAAAACTAATACCTGCCACCCACATAAAAGTATGTACAGCTTGAAACACTGAATGCTACAGTATTCCAATGCTTATCCAACTAAGTATACCTGGATTTTCCTCTTGTGTGGAAACAGTGGCACCAAAACCCACGACATACGGTGTGACAGATGCCTGGGAGCTGTCATGTGTTCCTAGGTTTGCCATGAATTCTTCTGTGGATGACAGTGGTTTTTCCACTGCAGGCCCTCCACTGGTGACACTAGATTCCATGGCCACATCTGCTGCTCTTCTGCTGGCAGAATTTATCATATCTGTGGCATGGTGTCACACCTGTTCATATGTCATGTTTGTTGGCTAATGGCATTCTCATTGCGAATCAGGGCAGCCCACAATGCTGCCCTCTCTTCCCTGTTTGTCATTCCCCTGGACAGCAGGAGTTGGTGATGCTGATGCAGGGCGTCCAGGATAGCTTCATTCTCGTGCTCTGTAAAAGGGCCATGGCATCTTTGATACATATCTCCTGAAAGTCAACAAAATGGGAACATATGTCAGGATCACATACATGGCAGTATAGTGTGTAGAGATGCAGAAATAACACATGACTACCAATAATCACTGCTTGGTTACACATCTCACATTCAACACCATGCAAACATAGTAAGTGTGTGGATGTAAGTAGGATAGTGACAGTACTCCTCTATCCCTGCTTGTGCCATGACAGATACTGCTGTATCATCACACAACCAAAACAAAAGTCTATTAAGTTGTGGCTTATGTGTAAATCCCCTTGTAATATGTAAAACAAGCAGTGCCACACAAATAGCTGTGTAGTATTACCACCTCTATCAACATGAAATTCCCAGGAGAGTGGTATACCTATCTAACACAGAGCATTCTACCTGTATACTGTTTACTAGTTACCCTGTATGTCTAACCCATCTGTAGATCAATGGCATCTTGGACATACAGTTCCACGCAAGGCTTACTTCTGTAATCCCCATTCCCCCTAAGTACATGGACAAATATGCATAATGTTGGAAACAAAATGGTTACATACCTGATGAAGTACAATAATCCTCGGTTGAACAATACCAATGTATAGATGTTGTGGCAACGAGTTGACCATAAAAAGTAACTCTCATACACAATGTTTTCCCTAGCTAGCTGTTTGCCTTTTAAACCTGGTTCTGTATTACAAAGTGATTGCCTCAGAACCCAGTCTGTGCTTCTGAACTGCAAATTTCTGCCAGCAGAGGGGGCACCACCAGGGTGTGGCCCAGACATGCTGGGCTCCGGTGTCACTGCCAGGGGAACCAAGGTAGATGGAACACCTGGAACTGGCGTACCTTGCCGTGGTGTAGTAAAGTAGATATAAACATAAGTTACAATTAGTAATAACCAAACCAATGTTAGTATTAAGATAATGGAACATACTATTAAGTATTTCGAATGCATATTAAGGTATATTATGTGGAACACAACAATAAATACTATAACAGTAAGTATGCTAACAGCAAACCAGTATGAAATAACCAATAAGGCCAACATAACAGTTTAAAAGAATATATTAATATCAAATCATAATAATAAATAACAGTAGTAAATTAAAGAAGATAAGGGGGGAAAGAAAAACATACTATTACTGATCTCACATATGGTATTACTGCACAGACTACTAATACATACTTTTACAGTTGTGCAGTATCAGTTGTGAGAACAGTTGCTCCGATTCTAGTATAGATGATGTTGCACATACATACCTCTTAACCTGTTAGCATGGGACAGTATTGGCCAAGCACTAACAAATGCAGGTACACAACTACAGGGAAATGCTTCACATCTGTGCTCATACATTACTACCAAGGTGTTCTGTAAATGGATTTGCAAATAAATTGTATTCCAGGTAATCATTTATCTGGTATTCAAGGACCAGACAGATTGGGCAGTTGTCATTACATTACAAAAAATTGTGACAGTTGATAGGTATGTTCATGTATATTAAGTAGACTAGACAGACGGTCATGTCTTAGTTGGTTGGCATGGGAATAGAACCCAAAAGTTGTGACACCAGGGGACATGTGCACTTAATTTAACAATTGACTGGAATTAGATGAGAACACTCATGCAGTGAATACAGCCCTACTGCAGTTATTTGCACACATTACTTATCAAAGTACAATCCTACTTTAAACATTACTGTTATTGTTCATTATAATCTGTCACTTACATACATGATATCTGCTCAGAATATGGGCTACCTTACCCATATACTTTGTTCCTGGAGTGGGACAAATAGGGACTGTTATTTCACTCAATCAGACCTGCAGACAGCCCTGAACCATACTTTGGGTAGTGCAATACATTTCTCAGGCAATTATTTCTGCATTCTTTATTAATTTTGTTTTTACAGTTGCCTGGAGTCACATTAGAGCACACATGCAATGAATACAGCCATACTGCAGTTATTTGCACACATTACTTATCCAAGCACAATCCTGCTTTAAACTTTATTGCTTATTGTTATTGTTTATTGCACTACATTTATCAGAAATTTTCCCTACTTACCAGACTCACGCCTCTTCCAGGCCAGGCACCCTGTGTGAGACTGGATATTGAGAGCCTATTCAGCTGCAACTGTTGGAAGAGAAGCAAACCATTATGCATACCAGTTTTGCATGGAGGCAGCTTGTATATTAGTAAAGTAGTAGCAAACATACCTGTATATCTGAGGGTATGCCCAGCCCTAGTCTCTTGGACCCAGGTCCAAGGTTCCCCTCCTCTTTCACTTCAGGTTGTCATAGTGGTGATGACACTGGTCACCAGTGTGGGGAATACCAGTAGCACTGGTAAGATCCAGAGCCAACTAATCACAGGCTTCAGCTTTACCTTCTGAGCCCCTGTAATTGCCCTACAGCAGCTGTGGTTCATAGTTTCAGAACAGGAGTCCAACAGACACTCAACCTCTGCACCCAAAAGCGTGTTCCTCAGCAACACCATCAGGTGTATCGAAAGTTTATTACAGACTCCAATAAATGCTGGAAAAATGCTGGAAAATTGCTGCCTATTGGCCTTAATATAGGCTACTTTCCCACCCTTATACATCATACTGTAACTTTCAAAAAAGCTCAGTGTTGCTTAGCATCGCACAAACCATTTCAGCAGAGCTAAGCATCACGCAAACTCACACAACCATGTTTCAGGGGAGCTTAGCAACACGTGAACAGGAATTGTCATTGATCATATTTATGTGGTGTTTAACATTGCACAGCTTTTCCAAATGTAACAACGTTGTTTTTGTATTAAACTGCCCTTTAGGTCACCTCACACATTTTCACAACAAGAAATATAAAAAGGTATGAGTACACAGGAATCAGACCCGGGACCTACTACACTTTAGGCCATGAATCAACATATTTAGCTACTTGGATAGGGAGAAAACCAGTATACCTTCAAATATACTATTAATCTACCTGGTAGTGTTGCACAAACAGCATTCAAAAAAAAAAAAAAAAAAAAAAAAAAAAAAAAATTTCAACAAATAACATCCAGTTTCTATTTTTAAATGTCTGGCAGGTGTCAACTGTGTATGTGTAAGCGCAGCCTGGCACCACTGAGCACCATACCGTGCAAAAGGGCATTAAAATATTTTTAAAAAAATTAATTACATCTGGTTTCTGTTTTTCTATTTTTAGATGTCTGGAAGGTGACATCTGTGTCTGTGTAAATGCAGCTTGGCACCGTTGCGTACTGAGCCATGGTGTGCAAACCGGCATTAAAAAATAAAAAAAATAATAAACTTCAAACATATTTATGCAATAGCACAGACATTACTAGGATTCTTACCCTGTTCATAACATCTATCCAGGAATTTCCTGGACAATCCACAACTACGGGACAGCCTCTTCACAACTGCTTACACAAATTCAACATCTAACTTACTGTGATGTCCCTCGGCAGTGTGCCATGATTAATATTTATGGCTCACTGCCGAGAACCATAATAGACTATAAACAGAGCCTACATAGATTTTATTGAATCCTGGGTTCTGTCTTTATAGATATTTTGTGTGTAAGTCCAGTATGAATATTTACATTATGAAATGGGATAAAATCTGGTTAGTGGGTTGGAAGAATAGAGTTAAAAATTAAGAACGAATTGCAAGATTATTTGGAGAAATAATTTAATTGGGTACAACAAAAGGTCACAATATTAAACTATTGTAAATATTCAGTTCAGACTGCCCATGCTATGAAATATACTTCCTATACATGTCAAACAGAGCACCTCACTGACCGTCTTCAAGAGAAATATTGATGAGTGGATGGAAAATAGAACCTTCACCCCAGGGATCACTCCAGTGGCTCTACTCAACAGAGGCACTGGGAACTAAGGTTGGGTGGCATGGTGCCTTTAATCATTGTTCTCCTTATGCACTGGATAACTTTGTTCTGTAGTTAATAAATTTAAGGATATGGGAGTTATTGTGGGATCAACTTTCTTGTTAGGAAATGTTATGGTCTGTTAAAAAGTATTCTTAGGACTCTTGCATATAGGGATAGAATTGTTATGGTAAAGTTATTTTCCAGCTTGAATTCACCTCATTATAGAATACTGTAGCTCTTTTAGTGTGTTGGGATTATTACTGATGGCTAAGCCTGAGAGAATTCAAAGAACCATTGTTACACATCATTGGATGAGAGTCTGTACCTTGTATGAAGATAACCTGAATGACTGTCTCTTTACACAATGCCTTATAGATTGTTATGAGTTGATTTGATATTGGTATACAACTGCATTAATGATGAAGAGTACTGATCTATATCATGGATCTTTATAGTTCATAATTTAAATACTATGAATAATAATTTACTAGTTAAACTGCCAACTGATAATTCCAAGTTGAAATCTTCCTTTTTCCATTTTAGGGCTGGTAGATTATGAAATGTTTTACCAATAAATATTAGAAGTGCAAACAACCTACTGATGTTTAAATTGTCACAACCTTTGGTACAGCAAATTGATTTATGAAATAGGATCAATCTGAAGCAAGTCCTTAAGTGCCTATATAGACTTTGGGCTTAAAACATATTTCATTGAGTCATAATTTGTGAGTCTGTCTAAACAAGAAGTATTTGTGAGATGGATGTTTTGGTTAACAGAAAATATACATCTGTGATAAGCTTTCAGGTCATGGTGAAGTGACATGTTATAAAAAGACAGGGACTACCACAAAGGTTATTTTGTTAGACTGTAGGGATGTTGGGTGAAGACAGTATACTATACAGGCTGTGGTTTAGCTAACTGAAATAAACAGAGAAAAAGAGTGAAAGAGGGAGAAAAAGAAAGAAATGTGTTGATGTCAGTCTAATGTTCTGTTCGATAATCCCATCCCCTTTGGAAAAAACCCAGTTCCCATGAATTACTGCATTGATGGTACTCCACTGAACACAGAAGGCATTATAAGAGATCTGGGAACACAGGTTGACAGGAACCTCTCTTTTGACCATCACATTGCCACTGTGGTCAGAAAGTCCTTCTATGTGGCACATCTCATTATTAAGGATTTTGCATCCACAAAGAAAGAGATCATTATCTCCCTCTACTCTTCCCTCATTAGGCCAATCATTGAGTATAATGCCCCATTTGGCATGTACCTTGCTAGACACCTGCAAAAACTGGAGAGGCCACAAAAATACCTCACAAAGAGGATCCTAGGCCTTAAACACTTGTCCTATATAGACAGACTCAGAAACCTCCAACTATTCTCTGTCTCATACCACCTACTCAGAGAAGCTCTCTGCTTGACTTAAAAACATGTCTGACCCAGCTCGGTTAGAAATGCTACAGCTAAAGAAGTCCCAATCCCTCCGCACCACACACTCCAGAGACCTCAACCTCATTACCACAGTCAAAAGAAAAAGCTGGAGGGACAGGTTAATAACCCAGAGACTGCCCATGCTATGAAATAGACTTTCTATACATGTCAAACCGAGCACCTCACTGGCCGTCTTCAAGAGAAATATTGATGAGTGGATGGAAAATAGAACCTTCACCCCAGGGATCACTCCAGTGGCTGTACCCAACAGAGGCACTGGGAACTAAGGTTGGGTGGCATGATGCCAGGGTAATCCTATGGGTTAGGCTTGTAAAGGCTCCAGGGACATTAGCCCAGTGCACACCTATGTACCTATGAACAATGAAGAGCAGCAGAACTGAACACAGTTTTGTTTTGCTGTTTAGCAGTCTATATATTAATGTCTTACTGGCAGTTATGCTTATGGTACTAGTCTTGCAAATGGAATGATACCTTTTGTGAAAAATAACCTTAATATCAAGGAAGGTTACACTACAAGTGATGCACTCCAAGGATAATTTAATAGATGGGTGGACTCTGCTGAGTCTTTAATGGAATTTCTTGGGTGAGTGAATATTGTATATTAAGATAATAAATGTATTGTCAATTAAATTTAAATAAATGAATGATCTGTGTGCAGTGTTGTAGAAATTCCTATTCTAGATTTTCCATGAAGAGTTTTGCATATTATGGAGCCATTCTGATCTCCATTAGGTACCTGCAATCTGAACATAATGGTTTTCATTAAAATTAAAGTTAGATCTCACAATAAATACTATATGTTGCCCGACTATATCTGGAGTAATACTGTAATTATTTGTTTTCTCATTAGTAGTTGAGATATGTAGAAATGTCATACCTGTGTGGGATGTTTGTGTTGAGTAACGTAACATTTGTTGTGGCTGAAACAATGTTAGCCAGTACATCTCGATAATCTCAGAGAATGTGAAGAAAATGACTGTTATCTTGAATATAGTTGTTCCTTTTATTCACTAGTGCTTTCAGAGTTGTTTCTACCAACCCATATATCCATTCTTTCATGGTTCCGTTGTCTGATACTACTGGTTTTCTTGTGTATCCCTAATTATTAAGCCTTGGTAGCATGTAGAAAACTTCTGGCCAAGGCTGAATCAGAATGAGGCAAGTTAGTTTGCCCTGTAGTCATTTAGTAAGGATTTACTAAGATTCCTTTGCTCTTTTGTATACACATCAGTTATGTCATCAGTCAGCTGTCTGTAGAAAGTGCAGTGAGAAAGCCGTTTGTTTACTTCAACTATACAGTCCTGTAGTTCAGGATCACCACTGCAGGTCCTTTGTCAATCTCTCTTGTGATAAGGTTATGGTTGGACTTCAGGGACTTTATTGCCATTCTTTTAGAGGTGGAAAAGTTGTAAAGGGTCTGTTATTGTACATTTATGTCTAGATGATTCACTCTTTGTTGAAAACAGTTAACAACATATCTATCCACCTTTGCACTATGTCCACTTGGAGGAGTGAAGCTGGAAGTTTTTATAGTACCTGTTTCTGGATTCACATCAAGTCTGTTATCCTTCTTTTTGTTTTGATAAAAGAATTCCATAAGCCTTCATCTATAAAAATACTCCTAGTATTCTCCACAAAACTGTATTCTGTGAAGTGGTTTAGTGCAAAGAAATGCAAGGAATCTTGAACAAACTGATTATCAAAGTGTGGCTGGAAGGGTTAACAGAGAGCTGCCCAGATATTATGGGATCTTGGGTACATTGGACACCTAAATGGATCAAACACATGCAAACCTCTTCACAGCAATCCTAAAAGTGGAATTTCTGCAGTTCTGATGATGATGTTAACCACATTTGACATGATTAGGGGTAACAGAGTCAGTGGTAGACTCTGGAAATGTTATTGCCACATCTCTACCCTGTTCCACTGACACAGCTTCTTGTGTCTGTGTAACACATACCACAAACACAGGATGACTCCCAAGAACAGGAAGACATGCACACACATGCTGGGAAACTTATCACTCATGCCATAATTCCACTCTTGGTTACTACAAACTACATACGGTAACAAGATAACATCAGATGATAGTGTTCTGGTGGCTGAGCACTCACCTGCCTTCCAAGTTGTGTGTGCATGGTCACTATGTAGTGTTTATGCAGGGTCATAACCCAGGGATAGGTGGACACCGACACAGGCATAGCTGAACTATATGGGGTAGTATGTGGTCTGCATGATGACCTGAGGGAGAGCACAGGCCACATGTGCAACATCATGGACATGTGGTCCAGGGAGATTGACCAGACTAGGCACCCCTCTGTAGTCATACATCACAGCTAATTTACTTCTGTTGGCCAGTCCACCTCAATTTCTGGTGAGGAGGCCTGCAATGGAAGGGAGAGAAGTGTTCTGCAAAACATAGTACCACCATCCCCACATTGCTATCCTGTGCTGTGGAAGCTATGAGGTGACTTGGATGTACATTCAGATGAGATGTTTATGTGGAATCTACCGAAAGCAAGAACAGCTATTCACAATCACAGAGCACTCTTGTCTTCTCACCATGGTATGGAATGTGTCTATGACCTTCCCAGGAGAAGAAACCCCCATGAATGGGGAAATGCATAGTCAGCACATATGTTGCCTGTGAGTATCCTAGACATGACACCTGATTTTAACACAATCTTGCAACATTAGCTGGGGCTGTGTCCCAGCACACATACACATATACACCTGTGGTTCCCACCACTATACACTTGCACAAGAATGGAGCACCACCCTCCCTAGCCAGTCACACCGATCACAAATACACACACACACACACACACACACACACACACACACACACACACACACACACACACACACACACACACACACACACACACACACAATACTGCTCAGCCACACCCTCCACATACACACTGACTGTTGTTGATGCTTGTCACTGTGGCCATCCCTGCCTCTGCATATGATGTTAACCATGTCCTGTCCTCAACACTCTGTTACTTTGGTAGCCTGTGCTTGTTGCATAGTGCAGCCATTCTGTGCATTATTCATTTGCCTTTGTTAATTAAGAAAGTCTAAGTGGGTAACATGCTCCTATTCAGTGACAGCCTGGGGGGAAAGCTGCAATACAAAAACCTCAGATATTTACAAAAATAGTACAATAAAGAAATAATACACATAACTCACAGTCAATAACTAGAAAAACAGATAATGAAATACTGTATATATAAAATATGAGTGATGTATAAACATTTTATATTTATAGAAATTGATAAGATAGTCTTTGTGTAACAGTTGGGTAAGGAATTAAGGAAAAAGGCAAAGAATGACTAAACACATTTTGCCCATCTAATTTTTGTCAGCTGAATAATCATTATGAAAGTCATATAGACAACAGTAGTGGTAATTATGGAAAGTAATAGGATGGGAAAAGGGTGAGAAGAGTAAAAAAAAATATAGGTTCATAGGTGTGTACTAGGCTAATGGCCCTGGAGCCTTTACAAGCATAGCCAATAGGATTACCCTGGCATCGTGCCACCCAACCTTATTTCCCAGTGCCCCTGTTGAGTAGAGCCACTGGCATGATCCCCAGGGTGAATTTTCTATTTCCCATCCACTCATCAAGATTTCTCTTGAAGACAGCCAGTGAGGTGCTCTGTTTGACATGTATGAGAAGTCTATTCCATAGCATGGGCATTCCCTGGGTTATTATCCTGTCCCTCCAGCTTGTTCTGTTGATTGTGGTAATGAGGTTGAGGCCTCTGGAGCATGTGGTGTGGAGGGATTGGGATTTCTTTAGATGTAGAAATTCTAACAGAGCTGTGTCAGACATGGCTTTGTAAGTCAAGCAAAGATTGCCTCTAAGTAGGTGATATGAGACGGGGAATAGTTGGAGTTTTTTGAGTCTGTCCATATTGGACAAGTGTTTAAGGCCTAGGATCAGCTTTGTGAGGTACGTTTGCAGCCTCTCCAGTTGTTGCAGGTGTCTAGTGTGGTACATGCCAAATGGGGCATTATACTCGATGATTGGCCTAATGAGGGAAGAGTAGAGGGAGACATTGACTTCTTTCTTCCTGGATGCAAAACCCTTAGTAATGAGATGTGCCACATAGGACTTTCTGACCAGAGTGGCAATGTGGTGGTAAAAAGAGAGGTTGCTGTCAACCTGTGTTCCAAGATCTCTTATAACTCCTTCTGTGTTCAGTGGACTACCATTGATGTAGTAATTCATGGGAACCAGGTTTATCCCAAAGGGGATGACGACTAATTTTTTTGGCATTGAGCTTCTGACACCAGTCGTTGGTCTGTGAGGCCTTTCTGTAGGATGTCAGCATCACTTAGGAAGTTAATAATAGCTCCCAACTTGCAGAGGTCTGTGAACTTTGTCAGCCTGAGTCCCTTCATGTTGGCCTGGACTACAGAGATGTAGATACCAAACAGGAGAGGACCCAAGACTGAACCCTGTTGGATTCCCATCGTGACAGGTCGACAGTCTGATTTGGAGTCAGCTACTTTCACACTTTCACAATCTGTGAGACATTTTGCAACCCACCTAGTGATATAGGGGTTGATGCCTAGCTTAGTGAGTTTTTCTATGATTCCTGAGTGGGGAATGGTATCAAAGACCTTGGCCAGATCAAGGTAGGCTGTATGAACCACCTTGCCTTCATCCACAGCTCTGGTGACTGACTCAAAGAAGTCAACCAGGTTGAGCAGACATGATCTACCCTTCAGAAAACCAAACTGTGAGGGATCCAGAGTTTAGAGATTCCCTATATCCTTGTTTATTAGGTCCATGATGATGCATTCCATAGCTTTGCATATCAGACTCATCAGGCTAATGGGGAAATAGTTCTTAGGGTCTGTAGTCCCTCCTCCTTTGTGGAGAGGGATGACTGTAGCACTGTGCCATTTGTTAGAGACAAAGCCTTAGGTGAGCCTGTGATTAAATAGGGCACAGAGATGAGGTGCCAGTTCACTCTGTATTTCATGTGGAACACAGTCAGGGATATTGTCAGGTCCCATAGAAGCTGTATTCTTGGCCTTGGACAGTGCTGTTTTAACCTGTAAAGCAGTAATACTGAGTGCCTGTCAATCTGCTGGTATTGTGATTGGTCCTTTGGTGGGGAGAAAGGGGTGAAATTGGCACTGAATCTGTCAGCCAGTATATTGGCAATATATTTTGGCTCAGTATAGGAGGTACCATTGTGCAGTAGCTCGGAGCAAATCTGGGTATTGGTGTGGAGATTCTTTACATAACTATAGACGGCCTTGTGGTTGTCTTTACTATCTGCTGCAATTCTGTTTTCATAGCCAGCTTTAGAGGATTTGATGAGGGATCTCAACTTTTTGTTGAGGCTGATAAAGGAGTTTTTCCAGTCTTGGGACTTCACCTTATTCTGCATCAGTATCCTACTTCTGTTGTAGAGTTTGTTTATGGCAGGGGACCACCAGATTGGCTTCCTTTTTTTGAAGGAGAGTATCTTGGTTCTATTTGGTATGGCAAGATCCATGCATTTGTGTACGTGTTCGTACAGTGCACTGGTGTATGATTCGGCAGTCATGCAACTATTCTCCATTTGCATTGGTGCCATGAAGTTAGCCACGTCTGCTTTTAGGAGCCCAAAGTTAGCTTTGGAGAAGTTTTTCATGGTGGTTACCTTTGCGGGGGGGGGGGGGTTGGATTTCCAAGGTGACTAGTTTGTGGTCGGATCTAACCAGGGAGGAGTTGACCATTGGTGTAGGGCAACAGTCACCCATGTTCATAATTACCAGGTCAAGGATGTTGCTACCCCTAGTGAGGGTAAGAACGAGCTGGTCCAAGGCATTGGAATTAATAAATTCCAGGAAATGTTAGGGAATTGTATTGGTACATGAGTAGTTTTTCCATTTAATGGAGGGGTAGTTGAAGTTGCCCAGTATGAGAGTGTTAGATTGGACTCTAATATTCTCCAGGGTGCTTAGGAACATGGAGTGTGAGTCTTCGGACATGGTTGGGGACCTATAGCAGGCAACAACCTGAATCACTGTCTTACCCAATGTTAGCTGCACCTGAAGTATCTCTGATGTGTCGGCCTACCAGTCTAGAGATGTGCACATCCTTTATGAGCTTTGGAGCTTCGGTCCCAGTTCTGGGGCCAAAAGGTGTGGAATAAGCTATATACTGGTAGTGCAGGAGGGATTTCTGCTGCCTTCACCAAGGTCTCTGTTACAGCACAAATGATGTTCTCCATTTTAAGGAGTGCTTCAAGCGAGTGCATTTTGAGATTTAGACTTCTAGCTTTGAGCAGCATGACTCTCAGATTGCATTTGTTTGTAGCTGTTACAGTGGTAATTTGGTCTTTGGAACACTGCCTAAAAAGGCACTACGGGGTGGTAAGAGCTATAGTCCTCCACTGCAGCTGGCTCCTCCTGAGGCTTCTTATCTGGCCCCTTTTCTACTACTGACTCTGGAACTCCTTCCTGCTTTAACTCTTTGCATATCAGGATGCTGTGTAATATAGGAAAGATTAAAAAATATTTTACTGGATGCTGCAGGGTCATACTGCCATTCACCACCAGAAGCAGAAGCATCCAGGTAGTCAAAGCAGGCCTAAAACTAACAAAATACACATTCAATATTCACCTTTGTCTGTGAGAAGATGGTATTGTAACCACTTTCTGCCATGGTCAGGGAGTTTCTAATTGGTGCCATTACCCATGTCTCTAGGTCATATCCTACATCACAAATTAGGTAGCTGTAGGGAAATTTAATTGTACAAACAATTGGTATAGGATGCATTCATGTCACATTTGGATGTCATGGTACTGCCTGGATAGCCTGCAAATACATTGTATATTATGCCCTGTGCATTACAAACCACCAAGCAGTTGACAGAGTAGAACTCCTTACCATTAATGTACCTGTGTCACTGCCCTCCGTTGGTTCCTTTAATGCAATTTGGGGGTGCTCGATGGCCAACAGTGCCTTATGGAA
>NC_056748.1:638572050-638649550 GCF_019279795.1 Protopterus annectens | reverse complement strand
TTACTTCCTCCTTGCTAATCCACTGCAATTCATTATTGACTATCCACACATCATCCAACCATCTCTCCCTCTCATTCTCTTCATTCATCAGCCCCTCAAAGTACTCTTTCCATCTGCTCAACCCACTCTCCTTGCTTGTGTGTACCTTCCCCTCATTATCCTTTATCACCCTTACCTGCTGCACATCTTTACTAGCTTGGCCCTCTGTCTAGCCAGTCGGTACAGGTCCTTTTCTCCCTCCTTAGTGTCCAACCTTTCATACAACTCTTCATACACCTCATCCTTAGCCTTTGCCACCTCTCACTTTGCCTTGCACCTCATCTCCTTATACTCTTGTCTACTTTCTTCATCTCTTTGACAGTCCCATTTCTTCGCCAACCTCTTTGTCTGTATACTCTGCTGTACTTCTTCATTCCACCACCAGGTCTCCTTGTCCTCCTTCTTCTTTCCAGATGTCACACCAAGCACCTTTCTAGCCTTCTATCCTACTAGCTCTGCTGTAGTTATCCAGCTATTTGGTAACTCTTCACTACCACCCAGTGCCTGTCTTAACTCTTCCCTGAACTCCACCTCACAATTACCCTTTTTCAATTTCCACCATTTGATCCTTGGTGCTCCCCTCACACTCATCATCCTCTTCTTGATCACCAATATCATCCTACAAACCACCATCCTATGCTGATGTCAAAAACACTCTTGCTAAATGTAACAGATCAAACTGATCAAATCAACCAAAGCTAGATATGAGGTAAAAATAGCCAACCTGGCAAAAGGCAACCATAATGCCTTAGTTAAATATATTAAAATCCACAGAAATAATGCCCAGCATTGCTCAGAGCTGAAAGTAAATTATATCACATACTCAGACACTGAAGACATAGCCAAGAGCACTTCTTCTATGGAGATGAATAACATACTAAGATACCTACTGCCCAGCCTGAAACTAGACCTATCAACCCCCTGAGAAGATTTTCAATATCCATCTCCAAATAAGCTTTTGCCAGATAAATGAAGGACAGCAATGGTCAACCCCCTGCACAAAGGTGGGACATCAATGGACATGGGTATTTATAGACCTATAAGTCTTACCAGCTGCATGGAGAAGATCATTATGGAATTAATAAATAAGGACATGGGTAACCTATGAACTTTTGGCTCAAAACAGCTTGGCTTTCTCAAGGGCAAATTTTGGCTGCTTAACCTGGCTAACTTTTTTGAGAAGGTTACTGAAGGAATGGATATGGAAAAATCACTACACACCACATATCTGTACCTCACAAAGGCATTTAAAACCATCCCACACTCAGGTATTGTTTATAAACTCTCTCAGCTAAATTATACTCCCTACTTGACTCATTGGATAGCAAATTGGCTCATTGGATAGCAAATAGGACCCAGAAGATTAGAACAGGTGACTCTTCCTCATCCAAATGTTTTGTCAGTAATGGTGCACCCCAGACCTCAGTCCCTGGGTCATTCTTCTTTGGCATTTATTTCTCAGAGTTCAAAGCTAATGTAAATGGTTAGTGACTGACCAAGTCTGCAGATGGCTGTTAACTTGGTACCATCATAAACTGTCCATAGAACACCATGTTCCCACCTTTCTCAAACAAATAAAACTAATGCTAAAAATGTGTAACAGTCTATTTTTGTAATCATGACCTCTCCTGCAGCTATCACATTGATAACATACCCCTGAAAATCGAATTGTTAGTTAGGAATGTGGGAAGCTATGTGGACAACACACTGTCATTCGATAACCATATATGCACAATTGTAAAAAAGTCCATTTTAATTGTGCAGCTCATTAGTAAGGGTGTCACATCTACATGTAGGGATGTGATTATTCCACTACCTTCAGTAATTATTGGGCTTATCATTGAGTATAATACTACCTGCAGTATGAGCATGTCCAAGCACTTAACACAAATGAATGACCACTATGCTTTCTCACCAAGAAAATCAATGACTTAAATCATAAAAAAACAATCACCATCTCAAAGCCTTTTCCCTCTTCTCGGGGCAATCTCTGTCTTGAGTATAGAGGATCAATAGGCCCTATTCTCTGAAAATATATTGCACATCAGTAACAGTGATGGAGAAAACATCCATTCAAGAAATCTTAAGTTCTTCTCCAACATAAATAGAACATATTGGATGGACAGATATCTATAACAGAAAATATTTATTCTTTGAAATCATCTTCCTCTTCACATAAAGCAAAATATTTCTCTTACTCTATTGAAAAGTAAGAATGGATGAGAAACCACAAATTTACTCCTGCTTTAGCATCCTTGTCCCTTATGGATAGGGATTACATGTAAGTGTTCTTCCTAGCTCTGGGTTTCTCATACTTAAATTACAAGGTCTTCATGGGAATGCATGGCTAGACTTCCAAAGATCCTCCCAGATCAATAGTCCATTAAGTATCTATGAACCTACGATCTTATTTATGCTGGGACTGACCTGTTTTGGTTTGTCCTGGTTTGACAGAACAAACTTCTTTTTAACACATTCTCGGTTGTTTCATCCATCTCTGACAGCAGTATATTTTCACAGACTACTGAATGGGTTGTAACAACTGTTTTTGTGAATTCCTAGGTGGATTTTTGATTCCTTATCACAGATGTGAGCTCCAAAATTCTAGATCCAAAAAAGGACAAAAACAAAATAGAGTATTAAAGTGATTCTGCAAGGGGATTTGACTGCTCCACACGACATCTGCTACTTATACAATTAATTTTAAAAGCATTATACTGTTGGGTACAAGGAGTACTTGAAGGTACTGGAGCTTGAAATTGGTCAACATTCTTCCAGATTTGTACTTTTAAGTTGCTCTCCTAATACTTTGCAAGGTAGGTTTATTCCTTATTCTTAGCTAAGGATTGCAGCTGTTATTCTGAGATAACTGCAGCAGTTACCAATGTCTACCACAGCATCTCTTAGTTATGATTAATCTATTTTTAAACAGTGCTTTGTCATAGATTACTATAGCTCTTTTTTGTCATTCCTTTCATATCTCTGTATGTGTTATTTTCCTGTATCATTATTCATGATTCTGTACCTTGGATAAAATCTATCTCATTCTCATCTTCTATTTTCATGATGCCTGATTTTCTAAATATTGTCAAACTTTGTCATATCAGTATATGAACAATTTTTCCCTCTTGCCATGTTTAAAGACAGATGACTTGAAATGTAAGCTTTTACATTTATAACATTTTTCTTTTGCACTATCCTGACCTTGAATGCTTGTAATCATTTATGACTACCTCTGTCTTCTGAGTGTGGGGCTTGGAGATGAGATTTCTGAAAGCATTTTCTAAGAATTTATGGTCACTCATCAGTGTAAATCTACATTATAATAGATATATACTCTAGTAACTGTTTGCCCTTCTAAGTAATGTGATGTGTGTGGTTGAACTCCTGGTGCAGGGGGCTTTTCCCTTGTAAAAAAATGTTTGAAATATGTTTTGATACATTAAAATTGCAACCATTTTCCCTCTTTTTGAACTTTCAGACAGTTGTAACTTAGAAACATGTAGAGGGAGCCAATTACACTCATAGTATGAAGTCAGAAGTCTGTTCACTTTATCTTGGAATCTTAGCAGGACAGGATAATTTCTAGTGTTTGTGGGTAGTTTATTCCAGAAGCCAGGAACAATCTTAGACAATACACATTTCACCCAATACCAGCCCAATAGGTGATCGTGTAAATGCTAGGGCTCTCTGTTGTTGGGACTTCAGAAAATATTTGGAGTATTAATGCCTAGTTCACTGGCTGAGTAAGCTGAAATGTAAGTGCTTCTAGTTGAAGAGTTTTCCAGAGACCAAATGTCAGTTGATCCTCTAGAATAACAGAAGTGCTACATCCTGCTCCCAACAAAGAGGGTAAAACAATAACTCTTGATTCAGTCTTCTGGTCAACTTCCATATAGCAGGAGGTGGTTAAATACAAAAGATGGATACCACACTCAAGTTAAGGGTTTCCTTACATTGGAAGCAAGTTTATGTAAACTTTTTTAAGAAAAGGTTTAGCCTGGCTAATGGCTCTGCACATAAAGGTTTGAACAAGGTATGTGCAAGAAAATGATGTGTTTAGTGCTGCTCCTATGTATTTATGGCAT
This sequence comes from Protopterus annectens, assembly GCF_019279795.1. Lineage (NCBI taxonomy): Eukaryota > Metazoa > Chordata > Ceratodontiformes > Protopteridae > Protopterus > Protopterus annectens. The sequence goes on along the minus strand of NC_056748.1, from coordinate 638,645,423 downwards.
CTCCTTCTTCTTCTTTTGGCTTTTCCCGGTTAGGGGTCGCCACAGCGGATCACCTTGTCCGCTCATGATTGGCAGTGGAGTTTTACGGTGTCAAGTTGCCAGCCCAGCACCTAACCTTCCAGAGAAGGCACACACACCTAGGGCCAATTTAGAGTGTCCAATCCACCTGCAGCATGTCTTTAGGATGTGGGAGGAAACTGGAGCACCCAGAGAAGACCCACGTGACCACAGGGAGGACATGCAGACTCCGCACAGAAGGCACCCATGCCGAGGATCGAACCAGAGAACCTCTTGCTGTGAGGCGGCCATGCTATCCACTGCACCATATGTATTTATGGCTCAGTGAGTCATGTAGATGAATAAGTCTAAAATCTTTGAACCACTCTGCTGTGCTAAAAGTGACTAAAGCAGTTTTTAAGGTTACCAGATAATTGATTACTATATATTCAGAACCAGTGTCATAGAAATCATTCTGTTATTAACCTTGGAGGTCCCCAGCAGATAAAGTGCCCTTCACGGTAAGCAGATTAGAATACATGGTGATATCAACAGCATGTAGGTTTTTTGGGTTGCTATCAATGAAAATGCAAACAAGATGGGTCATAAAGTTGAACATTGAACAATATTGTTTTTTTTAACTGCATTTTGGCCACTCCCATTATCTCCTTACCAACCTTCATGCCCAGTAATGATTCATACAAATATACACAAGTGGATTTTTGTTGTTTACTTCTTCATCCCTTGCACATCATAGCAGATACTCAAAGGCATAGTTGTGAACTGGCCTTACCTGACTGGAAGCCAGATGTGTTTGGGCAGGTCCACAATCTCTACAGTGATATGCACTGCTAAGTCCCCTTTCTGAAAGCTGCACCTCATTTCCAGCTCAGCCCCAGGAAGAGTCAAACGAATCCGACTCATAATTCTCCTCGACTGCTGAGTCCTCTTTTCTTTAGGACACTACATGAACCCATTCCATCTGGGTCATGGTCACGGCACTTTACCTATTTGCCAGGACAATGAAAGTAAAAGTCACCAGATTTGTGAGCACTAACAGAGGCCAGTGTAAGAGGTTCGGAAACATATAGTCCATTAGGAAGTTCTAAAATCATTAAATCACGCCATCACCAAACATCAGTCTACCCAACTTGTCTGAGATAAAAGACTGATAAGCTGATTCAAAAGCTTATGTAATATGATCAAAGCAAGCCATGTATGTATTCTCATATTTAATATATCCTGCATGGTAAATGGTGTTAGAGTGCTAAATCCCTAGTATCAATAGTAAACTCTCCTTTTCTGAGTTATCACATTTAAGGTATTTTGCAGAGTAAATGGTGTCAGTGTTCGAAATCCCTTAGAGGTACTATTCTGTGCATCAGAGGTACTATTCAGCTGGAATACCATATTTCAGGGACCTGAGGGTATAAATCCTGAATCAAAATGACTGAATGTGTACATGTCAAAAAATATTCATTTTGATAGATCTACTTTACAAAAAAAAGAAAAAAAAAAACAAAACAGAAAAAAAAACAGGCTCACTAAGACAATGTGTGATGGCTACATAATTCCATCATGCATAATTCATGAACTTTGACTCCCTAATCCATTGATAATCTATGTTTTTTTTGTGCCAGTGGTCTCGCCCAGTGAGTAACACAGCAGTAACAGAAATAATTCAAAGAGCCTTTGTGAGTCTCATAAGTAGTAGTAACAATGTTAAGATGCCTAGGGGACAATCCAGACTTTATTATTAACTTTTACCACAGTTAACCACTGAGATCCCAATTGAAGAGTGCTGGTCCAGCACCGGGTCCTTTAGGGCAGAGGTTTACAACAGCTGAGATTTCATCATTTATTAATTTCTGTTATTCTCTATCCTAAGGATCTATTAATGTTTTCTTTTTACAATAACATGATTGCCTATTCCTCACAACTGTAACTTTTACTTTTCCCATCTCCTATTCACTCTGACCTCATTTTTAAGTGCAACCATGATTACAAGTTAACTTAGTTATAGCCTGATTTTTGTTGTTCATTAAAATAGTTTTGATTATAACATTTTTTCCCTTACATACTTCCTCAAAGCTGACACCCACTCCTCTCTTTTTTCACTGGATGTAACAGACCTGTCTTCGCCTCCCCCTGCTCACAACCCAACCCATGAATGGAGCTTGTGAGGAGACAAAGGATGCTGGTTCATCATTATACAGCTTCCAAGGAGTGTGCCCTAACCTATACCACCCTACAGCAGCCTTGCAAGCTCTGCAATAGCTACATTTGGGAGGTATATGCATCCTTTCACACATGGGTAACCTCTTGAGCAAGCAGTAATGCTACTTGAGGTGTAGAGCTCACGGGACTCTTAATACTGCTATTCCAGTGAGCCTGGGTAGCTTCCCTCCCACAGGATGGGGGAGCTGACATTGGTAGTCCCCTCTCATTCTCACCCAATTGTATCTGCATAATCTAAAATCATTTCCAAGGTTTTTGTTCAGCGTGATTATACATGCATTAGGATTTATTTTATTTTCACAAAATATTATTTCTTTTCCAAGTGTTCTTTATGATGTCTGCATAAATTCTTGCCGGTCACCTTAGGAATTTTGCATTTCCTTTCTCTCCAAGAATCAGATAAATGTTGTTGCTCTTCTTTCGGCTTTTCCTGGTTAGGGGTTGCCACAGCAGAACTCCAGGCTGCTAATGATTGGCAGTAGATTTTTATGGTGCCAAGGTGCTAGCCCAATGCCCAACCTTCAACGAAGGCATGCCCATTCAAGCATGTCTTTCGAACACCATTCGACCACGGGGAGGACATGCAGACTCCACACAGAAAGTGCTCCAGCCGAGAATCTTAGGGGAAAACCTCTTGCTGTGAGGCAGCAATGCTACCGCTACACCACCGCGGCATATAGAGATATAAAACTGTAGCATGCTGTATAAAAACACACGGTTCTGGGCTTGATGTATCTCTTAAAATGCCATATTAGCTGTTCACAAGCACATTTTGATGTTCTTATTGTGGCAAGTGTTACAACATGATGAATTTAGTTCACTTTTGAAGATTACAAAACACATTCACCGCAAAATTTAATTGTATGTGACATCAGTAATAAACGTTAAGGGTGTGTGATAACTTTAAGTTCTCTAATTGTGATTCGGCAGGATAGATTTTCATACTTCTGATGGACAGCTATGTGAAATTTGGGAATCAATATATAGTAATTAACTTTGAAAAAAACTGGTGGATACAACGTGCTATTTGTATAGCAGTCTCTTGGTGGGTACAATGTGTCATTTGTTTAGCAATATCTTGGTGGGTACAATGTGTCATTTGTATAGCAGTCTCTTTTTTGCCAGCTGTAAATGTTTCATCCAGTACTGTGCCTTTTTACCCAGCTGCGATTATTTCAAACTCAGTATGGGAAATTTTAGGATGACTGTTAACAGTGTAGCAAACTCAAAGGAACTGCGTAATACTAGTGCTTGGTATGACAGGAAGGCATGCTGCTTGTATAATCCTGAGCAGATGGTCTTTACAATGGTTATTATTACTGTTTTCTCTTAGATTGATATTTTATTCTATAGCTGAAGTTGTAAATCAGTTATTGCTAAACATTTCTGTACAGCCGTCTTATGTTCTTGTTATTGTGTTTCTGTATTGTATGGAAATTAAACATATACATCAGTTATCCATTTCTAAAATAAATGTATGTTATATCCAGTATTTACCCTCACTTGCTAAAGATGATCTTGCTGTATATGTATACACTTAACAACTACACTGAAAATGTAGTAAACAAACCTGGTACCAGCTCCAAGCAAATTCTTCATAGTCTGACATTTTTATTGAAGGGAATTTCATATAACAATTCATTTGAGTTGTTGATAGATAAATAATAAACAACTGAATAAAATAAGTGCAATAAACACTAATTGGCATTGGTAGGCAGACTCCAATGCACAATGTGATTTTCTCTTTAATCAGATACTAGTACTGTAGAGATAATTCACAATGTATTTTCTCTGTTAGGAATTTAACGAGCGCACACACTTGTAGTGTTACTGCAGCTTTTCATTGCTATTCTACCTGTGTTGTTTCTGTCTAAAGTAACTGCACTCTTTGTGACAGAGAAGTAGAGACCTGATGGATACAGATAAGTCATTCCATACCTTAGCAGCCTTGTACGAGTATAGAAAATGTTCAGTAGATTTGCTAAGTTTGTAGACAAGCAGGAGTTTTTTTGTCACTGGATCACAATGACCGACTGGGAGCAGAATTGTGTAGAATGTTTTTTAATGCTGGACAGGCATATGGATGATGGGTAATTTTATAGGTGGTAAGACTTTGTGTATGTCAGCTGTAAATATTTTAGGCTTTTCATTGCTATAGAGTAGTGCATTCTGAAAGGGGTATGAGCTGCAAATTTAGCAGCTTTGTAATAGCATTGTTTAAGTTTGAATTTTTGTGAAGCTTGGAGGTAAGTAAAGATGGGACCAGCATAAAGAAGACAGGGGAAGAGATAAGTAGAGGGAAATTATAGTTTTCGTTGCATCAGTGAGGCACTTTTTGGCTCTGCAAAACATCCCTAGTTTTTGATAAGTTTTTCTTATGCAATTTTTTATGTGCAGTTCAAACGTAAGATTATCATCCACTATCACTCCAACTAATTTGCTATGTGAAGTGACTTTATTAGTTGTATTATTAGATGAGATTACTTAAAAAATTAGATTTTTTCAGGAGAGAGGGACTTTGGGGAAAAAAAAGTAGTAGTTTGGTGTTTTTTGGGTTAAGCGTGCATTGCAAGTTATGAAGCCATGGTTCAGTAGCTTTTAAAGCTTCCTGAGTTATTTTTTTGGAGGTGTATCATGTTGTCCAGTGTGCAAATGAGAGTGGAATTATTGGTGTATTGTATTAGGGTGGCCTGTTGTGTGGAACTATAGAGGATGTTGGTGAAAATGTTAAAAAGGAGGAGGCTAAGGATAGATTCTTGTGGTACACTGGTGGTGACTGGGAGGAATGGAGAGAAGGTGTAATGTCATTTTACTGAATCATACTTATTGGACAGGTAGCTTTCAAACCACCAAAGGGTGGGCTGTGAGAGACCTAGTGAGGACATTTGAAGTAGATATTTGCTGTGACAAACTGTGTCAAAGGCTTTAGACATGTCTAAAAATAAGGAAGAGACAAGTTTACCATTATCTCTAGCTTTATTGACAGTATCTGTATAGGTTAGAAGGGCAGTGCTAGTACTATGGGAGGGACACAAGCCATGTTGTGTAGGGGATAGGAGTTCTTCCTGCAGGAAATATTCTAGCAATTGTTTATGAATGCATTTTTTTAAGTATTTTGTTGAGGGGAGATAAGATTGCTGTTGTTCTAAAGTCATTAATGTCTGTTGAATTTCTTCCTTTGTGCAGAGGGATAATGTGTGACTTTTTCTATAGCAAGGGAAAGCGGGATTCCTGGATTGACCTATTTATAAGGATTGAGTCAGGATAGGCAATGCTACTGACTGCTGTTTTTAGCTACTCACCTGGAAGGTCATCAGCTAAAGATGACCATGGTTTAAGTTTGTTTAAGAAGAGTTTTATATAGGATTTGGACACAGGTTTGAAGGTGAAAATGGATGCAGTGATATGTGGTTTTTGGGCAGGGCTGAGATTAGATGTTGAGAAATCCTTAGTTCAAGGTTCAAAAAAGAGTTGAATTGTATTACAATTTGAGTGGTGAGTTATTGGGAGAGGGGTTTGGGTTGAAATTTTGGCTGGAATATAAGATTTCTTAAACGGATGTGCAAAATTTTTAGGGTTGCATTTGGTATTATTCTGAAGGTCATTATGGTATAGTTTTTGTCTTCATTTATTTGCTTTTTAGTATGATTGTGAAATTCTGAAGTTTTCAAGATATTGAGGTGTTTTATATTTTTGCTTTTCCTTTGTTGTGTTTTCTCTATCCTGCTTTAATGTTCTACTCTATTTGGCTAGCCGAATTGCATTATTTGTTTTCAGTGTCTTCCTTCTAAGAGGTGCAAATCTATTTAAAATATTTAGAAAAGTTATAGTAATTACAGCATCATCTAAGGGGATGATTTTTAGGAAGTTCCAGTTAATAGATGATGATGTATCAATGAACATTTCTGGGTTAAATCTGGAAAGGATACATGTTGTTTTATAAATAAGCTGTCAACTGGATATGGGAGATGTCTAGTCATTTAAACTGGGAGATGATCACTGAGTGAGTCTGACATTGCACCTGTGACAGAGTATTCAAAAGGGTCTGATACTAGGATCCAGTCTAATTGAGAGTTTGTTGTCTTGCTATAATGTGTGAGGCTATTAATTAGTTGTATGAAGCCATAGAAGTTCACGTTAGATGTAGGGGAGTTAGTAATATTTTTCTTTGTGGAAATGTTATGGATATCCAATGTAGGATATCTTCCAGCATAGCTGTGTTGACACTAGGAGGGATGTAAAGGACAGTAAAACATATTTGTTCATAATTGTTTATTTTTGAGGAAAGCAATAAGAAGCTCTGGTGGTGTTGGTTTGCTGTAAGGCAAAAATGTGATAGGTATTTAGAAATATTAAAGCAATACCACCACCTTTCCTCTTTATATAGTCATTGTGGGTGATATTATATCCAGAAGATATAACTTCAGAGTCGTTTATGCTGTGCTTAAGCCACATTTCAGTTACCATGAAAACACCAGGGTTATGTTGGGTAATCCAGGCATGTAGTTCAGCAGTTTGTGTTATACTTCTAATCTATATTGCAGCAAAATTTAGATCACCAGGGTTGAGGTCTGTCTGTTGTTGGTCTACCGAAGTGCATGGGAAAGAATTATTTTTGTGTTCATTGTGATAGATGGGGCAAGGATTAGAGTGTGCATCTCTTAGAAGGCTTTTGGTATATTTGGCAGTTATGTATGCTTGTTTTTTGGAGAGGATTCTTGCACTTTATTTTGTTTTGATTTGAGTTGAAGTGCAGTTAATCATCCTATATTTGGAATAAAGGTGAGGGGAAATATTAAATAGGTTTGATGCAATGTGTGGGAGAGTGTAAAGTATTGATAGGTGGTTGGGACAGAGTTGGAGCGATGTTGTGATATATTAATGAGTCATGCTCGGATGAAAGATTGCTCAATAGGAGAAGAAGAATAGTGGATAAGTTGAAGAGTAGCATAATTAAGTACTGGAATCTGTATTTTTGTCAGGTAGTGGGTACATAGCAATGAAGAAGTTGCATGACAGTAGGAGATTCACTGGTGGTGGAGTCTAAAAGCTGGAAGAGGATAGGTAAGGGAAGAAATATTTTCTATAACAGAAGATAGGTATGTTATCCTGGCATTTTCACTATAATGTAAGGAATATAGGGGTATTAAAGGTTAGAGTAGAGAAATGTAGTGAAAATAAGACAAAATGAGCATTTAGTTTGGAAAAGAAAAAGATACAATGTGAAATAGATACGTACTATTAGGGATGTTTTGATTATAAATGGATATAGTGCAAAGCAGTAAAGGATGGAGGAAGACAGTTGGCAGTGGGGCTAAAAATTAAATAGAGATAAGGAAGGAGGAAACAAGAAACAGAAGTGTATATGTAGAAGTAGTAAGGTCATTTGGGGAGGGTTTTAGAATAAGGACCACAAGTGAAGTGTGTATATAGGAAGTATAAGTTTACATTTATTAGGGGTGAGTGGGAATTGAGGGTAGGGGAGCTAAGCAAAGTCAAGCATAACAAGATTGAGTGTAGCAGCCTTCCTACCCTCAGGCCAATTTATAAAGGAAAACAGTTTATAGCCAGAACAAAGCAATTAACAAAGAGATGCAAGTAAAACAAGAAGTGTCTCATTTCCTGAGACTAAAAAACTGGCATGTACAGTATAGTCTACTGGTCAAGCAAAAGGGGGCAGTGGCTAACTTAGTAAGAGGTCCTTACAGTGCACAGACTACTGCACAGAGACTTTTAATCACAGAACAGGCATGCATTTAATGGCTTAAAGTTATTATACAGCAAGATTCTTCATGATAAATATGCTTACATTAAGCAATTACAAAATTCTCAGTAAACCTGTAGGGCCTTATGGCAAAGCTCCTGCAATATCGAGGTCAGATATAGTGATCGCAGACTATTAAACACTGTTGGTAGCTTTTCCCCTACCCATCACTGTAAGCCTGATAAAGACTGCACAAGAAGTATTTGTCATCAAATGTGTGACCATCACAGTATAACAGTAACAAAAGCAGATGTTGAAACCTGGTGTAACTATATATATATATATATATATATATATATATATATATATAGATATATAGATATATGTATATAGATATATATATATATATATATATATATATATATATATATATATACATATATATCTATCTATCTATATATATATATATATATATATATATATATATATATATATATATATATATATATATATGTATATATATAGATATAGATATATATATATGTATATATAGATATAGATATATATGTATATATATATAGATATATATATTAGAGAGAGAGAGATATATAGATAAATATATATATATAGATATAGATATAAATAGAGCTATAGATATGGATATAGCTATAGATATATATATATATATATAGATCGATATATATATATATATATATATATATATATATATATACATATAGATATATAGATATATATATATCTATATATATATATATATATATATATATATATAGATATATATATCTATATATATATATATATATATATAGATATAGCTATATATATATATATATATATATATATACATATAGATATAGATATATATATATATATATATATATATATATATATATATATATATATATGGGTCCCCTTCACTACAACGACACGCCACAAAGCTGACACCCAAAACACCGAGACCAAAAGACCGAAAACACACAATACCGACAACTCACAAAACCGAACACCATAACACCGACACCCAAAACACCGACACACAAAACGTAAACTACACATTACACACAACTAAATATGCACAAACCTTAACCCACCCTTAATCCTAAAGTCCGTCATTATCGCACACTTACCCTACCTTCACCCTAACCCTAACTCACTTAACCCACCCTTAAACATAAAGTCCGTCACTATCGCACACTCACCCTACCCGCACCCTAACCCTAACTCACTTAACTCGCCCCTAAAACTACAGTCCATCACTATCACACACTTACCTTACCCGCACCCTAACCCTAAATCCCTCACTATTGCACACTTACCTGTCCGCTCCCTAACCTTAAATCCCTCACTATCGAACACTTACCGAGTCGTGCTCACACGTTGCCCATGTCGGTGTTTCGGCTGTCGGGATTTCACCTTGTCGATCATCTGCGTCGTTGGTCTTTTGGTCTCGGTGTTTTGGGTGTCGGCTTTGTGGTGTGTCGGTGTAGTGAAGGGGACCCATAGATATATATATATATATATATATATATATATATATATATATATATATATATATATATATATATGTACATATATATACACACATATATACATACATATAGAGAGAGAGAGAGAGAGATATTTAGATGAGAGAGAAGGAGCAAGCAAGCACTCATAATCAATATAGAACATAACAGAATCATGCTTTAGTATTCACTCATGCAAATATTGAATGATGGGTTATCACATTTCTGCGCTGTTTCCGAATTCTGCATGTGTGCTCCATGTGTTTTTTCATTCTATCACTGTTTCTGATAATCCAATTGCTTAGGAATGAATTGTCCCAGCATTGAACTACCCTGTCCCTGAAAAGAAAATATTTGTATCTCACTTAATCAGTTCACCTTCTATCTTTGAATTATGTGATCTTGTTCTGTTACATCTTAAGTTTTGTAAAATGGCACCTAGATGTAATCTGGAGTCCTGTGATGCATGCAAACATTTCTGTTATGTCTTCCTGCTATTTTTTTTTCCATTTTCCATTTTTATTGTTATCAAGACTGTACATATTAGGCGTTGTTAGTTTTTCTTTATTTAGTTTCCACTGAAGACTGTACAATATTCATGATACCTTCTTCTAAAATGCATTGACATTGTTTATAATGAGTTCTCCAGCATCACAAAAAATGCCCTCATGAGGAACTTTGTACTGCATAACAGTACAATGAATAATGCTTCCTACATACACTTCCTACACTAGTAACTCACTAGTTTTACTCACTTCTTAGTCAAGTAGCCTGCATACCTTTAGATCATGTAATATCATTTAATATCGTCACCTAGGTCTCTCCCTCTTTCTCTTTTAATATATTTTGTTATTGTGCTTAATCCTTAAGTATGTCAGATAAGTGAAAGACAAATAAAAGCAAAATATATAAAATGCATAAACCTTAGTACTAAAAATATAAGAACGAGTCAAAATCAGGCAATATATAAACCAAATGGATAATATTAGAGTACAAAAACATGAAGAATAACAGAACGATACAAATAAAATATAATAATAAACTAGAAATAAAAATAAAGGTCAAACAAAATACTCTCTCTGGGATTCAGAAACATTAGCCACATTGTGGTAAGCAGTTTTGTATGACAAGCTGCTACATGCATATTTTGCAAGTGTTGGAGGCAGAGCTTTGAGTTGCTGATGGTATATGCTAATGGCTGCATAAGCAGAAACTAATGAGCAGCATTATTAAAATAAGGGACACTATATGTATTTATGTAAATGAGGTACAAGTATCAGACTGATTCAGAAACATATAAAGTGTCCTCCATGGTGCTTTAATAATAGCAATATTGACCACAGCCAAATCCTCATGTTCATATTGGGGAATTGCAGAAATATGGTAGGGGTTTCCACATCATTAGTTAATGTGTATGTACAGCAGGCTATTACTGCTGTGATGGGCCATGGCAGGGAGCATCGATACCATCTGAGATGTCCAACTGCTCTAAACATTTTATGCACTTTGTGAAGCCAACATTGCAGGCTGGTACTATGTGGATCAACTCACATGCAGGACTTGGTAGAGATGTATCAGCCACACCTGCAAACCCAGGGAAGTTGTGTGTTACCTTTCCAAGTGGACAGCAAAGTATGTATCACTTTACATATACTAACTACAGGTTCCTTTCACTGGTCAGCTGGGACACAGTGAGGGGTATCTTAGGTAATTGCTTTGAGAATATTTTGTCCATTTCTGGATGCCATGCTGCAGCATGTAGGGGAGCTTATGTGCTTTCCGTGTACCAAGAAAACCATTACCATGAGGAGCTTCTATGATAGGGCCTGCTTCTCTGAGTTTCTGGGGGTCATAGACAACATTCACTTTAAACTAGAGTACCACATGTTAACCTGGAATGAAAGTATGTGAACTTCGTCAACTACTGGGTGGTCTGTAATGCACAGGACCACTCAGGCAGTTAGTATGATTATCACATATGTGACCTTTACCATTGGTTTGTGTGGAGTAACTTCCCCCAGGTCATCTTATTGGTAATGCTGGATATATCGTAGAGCCTTGGTTCACTTACAGCCAGTAGTGGCTTGTGACTGCAAAGCAAAGGGGTCTCTAGGAAACAACTGAATGGGTGGAGTTCTATTACAGCAGTCAATGGCCATTGCTTATAATCAAACAACAGATGAGATAATTCACTTTTGTTTACAGACTGCTTCAGTATATACTTGCTCATTGTAGCCACTTTACTGAATATATACACCTCAGATATCTAACTGCAATCAATAAGGCTAGCCTTATGTAACACATGGGAGCCCCTGTTGCACACTAGTCCCCCTGCATCTTCTTAGTACTGCGTCTCTCTCTTGAACCTCCCCCCACCGTTCTAGTCACTCACCAAGCAGATAATTACTTCTTTCTCGTTTTTTTTTTGCACTTCACCGTTTAGCTTAATGGGCTAAAACTCCCCTGTAATAAGTTTGAAGAAAGAAACTGGATTAAGACAGGGGTCTGGTGGCAAATAGGTCTCCAGATGTCATAGGATTCTAGATGATCTGAGGTGCATCTTACATTTTTTAAAGTTTTTTTGCTCTAATAATGGCCTTAACAAAACCATCATGTGTAAGAAAAAGAGAGTCAGTCTCCTTTTTTCTTTCAAGGAAAATAAGTTGTGTCTAAAGCTTAATGTTCATAGCCAATAAAACAAAAGTTCTCCCATACACTGAGAAGACAACTTTTTGTAAGGTTATACAAATCTTATCTGGGAATAGTACCTACATTTATTCTCCTCCAAAGAAAGAACAGTTGCTTTCTTTGTATTCCTATTGTGTTTGTTCTGAAAGTAAATGCACAAATGGCCAGAAGCATATGTTATACATCTGACAGTCTGAGTAAAGAAACAAAAGCAGATGAGTAAGACCCACAAAAAAAACAGGGTAGACATGCAGTATCTACACAGACAAGCAGTTGCAAAAGTTATGAATGACAACAGGTCCGACCAACTTGGTACAACAGACAGCACAGGAAGACATTTATATTGACATTCCTAATGATGGCGCTTCATCTCAGGCTGTCTTAGCCATTATCATGTACAAGTTGCATTAAGCAGTTAACCAAAGTGTGCCAGTCCAACTTTTAGTCTTAGGTTTACTAATTCAAACCCCAGAAATGCCTTTAATTTCTGGATAAATAACTATTATAGTAAACATGCAAGGTGGTTTATAGGAAACCAAGGAGGTACCATACTTACTCAGAATATGTAAAAAGGAACAGATTTGATAGAAGATTGTATAAGGTAAGCCATACCCAAAAGAAGTTAATATAATGCTAAACCACATGCATTAATAAAATAAGTCTCAGGCACTTCTATTTATGTTTACCTTTGAATAACAGCTTAAAATGGCTTCAGTCTAACAACAATCAATGCACATAAATTATGTAATTTTTATTTTGTTTTGCTCCACCAAAATAAAATGTACAGCTGTCTTAATGACATGTTATATATCTGTTACTTTTATACCCTGAAGCCAACTCTGATATCCACATTGTATATAATATCTGTATATATTACACTTTGTCTTTCACTCTGTATATAATGGCATGTAGTTATTGTGCTTATCCCTGGTTGAGACCGAAATAGGGCCAACAGGATCAATGCTCTACCCCAGTTAACAGATTCAAAATAAATAAATAAGAAATTTAAGATTTGCCTTTTTATTTTAGAAACGCTTCCCTGTCTTAATGCCATGACATTGCTTACTCTAGAATGACATTGCATACTCTAGAATGACACTGAATACTCTAGAACAGCAGTATACCATTCATGCATTGCTTTTTGCAACTCCTTCAGCAATTACAGCTGTTTTATGAGTGATAATCATTCTAAGCACACATATGTAATAGATGTGACTAACAGTTGGTCAGACCTACTCTGAACTGCATCCTGTCCCATCTAATCACCTCTTAAATAGTAGAGTTTCATTCAGATATGATAAAGGTGGATTTAAGAACACAGCAGTTTGAAATTTAGCACATGCTCCTCACAACTTAATGCTAGCTCATTAAGAAATAACGCTGTATCTAAGGAAACATTCTATACACACAAGGATTACCCGATGTCATGGAATGAATGGATAGGTAGATAAGCTTAATGCTTGGTATCTTTATTAAAACATCACTCCAGGCATTGGAGTAAACCTCACCACTCCATTAACTCCCCCTCCCCTTCACCCCCTGCAGTTCCAGCCTTAGTCATAGTGTAATTTCTTTCCTGTCAAGTGAACCAGTTAGTATTGCTCTCTGTCCTGCCTACGGACCCACAGTTCAAAGAACTAGATGGTGCAGCAATTTGTCACTAAAATTAATCATTGTGCAGTACCATTTAGCTTCCTTATGTTGTTTTAAACATATGAGTCTAACAACAAGTCTTTTACCCTGCCAGATTAAAAAGTCTTCTGACAAAAGGCAGAATGACTCTCAGCCCACATAAAAAATACTGCAATGTTCTTACAAGAAAATAAAATGAATTGGAGATAGAGCTGACAGAATGGGCCATTTCCTAGTATAAGCTTTCCTGGCCACCTGGTAATAAGCCCTGGTGTTGCCATAGTATAACAGCAACCTCCCCTCCTTCCCATTTAATTTTTTTCTGATACTTCCTTCTGTTTTTTTTTAACCATTATGTTAAAGCTCAGCAATCTTCAGATGTATATTACAGAAGTAAATAATTTTATCCACATGAAACCCTGCAGTATACTTACAAATTGAATACATTAATGCTGAAAATGATGGATAGTTGAGAGATATGCTCCCCTATCCACAAATACTTACCTTCCTACATGCTGGCCCAGCTTACTGGCTGCAAAAAAAGAAAGAAAGAGAGAAAGAAAAGAAAAAAAATTATTCCCAGTTTCCCACACTCCTGCCGCAATAATGTACATTAAACATGTTTTTCCTTTTACAGTAGTAGGCTGTCTTAATCACCCAAGACAGTCTGAGTGAATAGAAAAGGCACCTTGCTGCTTCAAGCAGCAGTCAAGTGAAACCTAGACTCCAATACAATGTTTTTAAATAAATGTAAAGATCCACATTGTTGAACAAAAAGGAACTCTGTTCCTCAAGCACACCTTTGACTGTGCTAGGGATTTATATCTAATTAGAGTTCTTCATTTACCAATTTTTAAAGAATAACTAACTCCTCCAGTGGTTTGAATAGAATCTAAAAGTTCAATGTTTAATAAAAGATGAAGATCCTCATTCATTAAAGCTCAATAGTCTAAACACAAATTGCCTCACAAACACGAATAGAAAAAAAATAGAAAAAAGCTAATAGAAAACACACCAGGATATTAAAATCTAGAATTGTGTGTAAGACTATTCAGCTTCTGTATTCTCTTAGTAAACATCGCCTGAATTCCATCTACTGGTAATAAATATCCTTTGTCATATGTACAAAACAAAATATTATATTTGATAATAGGGCAAACATATGCTATGAACAGATTTTTTTAAAAATTCAATGTTATTTTAAACAAAATTCTTAAAAAAAAACAGTCCTCCAACATTAAATGACTTAATTTTTATAGTTTGAACATGAGATTTAAATTTAAGATTATTGCAAACATAAATGCCCCAATCCTTGTACTCAGACAACTTCAATAAATCAATAGATCCTAATTACACATTAGCAGCAACATTAAGTTTACCAAACTGAAGAACCTAACAGTTAGCCTTATTAATATTTAACATATCTTGTTTAAACAGAAGAGCTACTTTACTCAAAGACATACTGAACTTATACAAATTTGATGCTATTAGCATATTTTGCTATCCATATAGAAGGAAATTTTGGTATCCGAGAAATAAAATATTTATTAAATAGCATAAACCTTAGTACTGAGCCTTGTGGAACTCCTCTTGTCGCCTCTTTTCCAGTTATAAATATAGTTGTTAATTATGATCCTTTGCATTTTGTAAACTGAACTAGTTGGAGACCCAGCTGATAACATATGGGTTAATTAACTGTCAGTTCTTTGCATCCATGATGGCATTATGTGTAACCCTGCCAAAAGCCTGGGTTAAGTCCTAATAAATCAGTATTACAGATAATCCCTGTTGTAAAGCAATGAAAACATCCTCATGAAAGTTGGTCAGATTTGTAAATGTTGATTTGATGTTTGTAAAACAATGTTGAGATATATTCAGCAAACATCCCTTTGTATCATTATTAAGAAGAGACAAGCATTTCTCTGAGCTCCTGCCAAATGATAAAGTGAAAGTAATTGGTCTGTAATTAGAAATATTATTTACTTGACCCCTTTTATGAATTGGGATAACATCTGCATGTTTCCAGCTTGATGGAAATATAACCATGTAGAAACATTTTATTGAGAAGGGATGTAATAGTTGCAGAAATGTATTTAGTAGAAGTGATCCAAAAACATCTTGCCAAGTTGTCTAGACCCATTCCACAATCGTGTCTTATATGACTCAGCAACATTCTTACATCATGTAAAGGTACTCTGGACAAGGCAGTTTGTCACATATGTAGAATCAAATATGAAAAAGTGTTAATTAAATAAATCAGTCAGTTCTACTCCTGCTTGCAATACCTCACTATCACAATGATAGGTACACTCCCTTTATTTGTTAACAGAGGAAAAAAAGTTATTTAATGAAACATTATACAGAAGATATTCCTCATACATGCATTTTGCATTTATTAAGGATGTCTTCAATCTTCGGTTAACTAAGTTATAAGCAAACTTTTGTGTAACATTCTTAAACTTTTCCCATATGCTAAACTTGTTCCATTTCTTTCTCAGCAATTTATAATGTGTTGTGTTCTACCAGGGAAGCAAGTTGTTCTTGTGTCGGCTAGTTATAGTTCATCTACAATTATCTAGATGTTATATGGATGGGCATTAAAAATATCTCACGCATATTTTATTGCATGTTTTTATCAGTGTAAAGTAATAAGGAAAAAAATTTTTTAACAATTTACTGACAATCTAAACACATCTTTAAGCATATTCTTTAACAATCTACAACCCCAATCAGACATCAGACTTTTATGTCCTGAAACCTAGGAAACTGGCATTTTAAAATGTTTTTTATGGTTAGTCATTTTTATTTAAGTGCATATGTTATTGCAAACATTTCATTTTTGGAGTTGATATAATGACTAACTTTTTTTAACACCCAACTCTAAAGCACCACACCTTAGTACTAGATTTACTAATTAATTAATTGTATAATTGCCAGGCTATTTAATGGAGGTTACTGCACACTGCAATTTGTTTTCACTCGATAAAGCTCAGGATTGCCTGAGCGAAAGCGCTTGTGTGATTTTATCTGTGACTTTTGGAATACTTCAGAAATAAAAATACAGCCTTGTGGACTTTAGCAGAGTTCCGGTTCCTTTCTTCAAGGTCGTGGATTATTCTTTGATTATCTAGATGTGCACAACATATATGCTCAAAAGTGTCACACTTGCTAATAACTTCAGAAAATGTCATGGATAAATCAGACTGATATGGTGTTTTATTTTTGAATCAAAAATGGTTGCCTTATCAAAGATTATCTTAGGCTGATACTTTAAATGTAAATTTGTCAGGATGGCAAACTCAAGTGCAATATAATTTGAGATGTGTAATGGGCATAACTGTTTTATGTTAATTATTTTGTTTGAAATATTAGTAAACAATTAATCAAGAATATTAGTCATCCTTGTGGAAAATCAGTTTGCTGTGTTAGGTTATGGAGGAGTCACAAATCAAAAAATCCTTCCTCCAAAGCAGTCACCAAAGTTCCATCCCTCCGATTAAGATTTGGAAAATGAAAATCACCAAACATAATTAGGTTATTAACTTTCAAATATTTATTTAATTCCTCAATAAAGAGATGTTGGTTTAGCATGGATAATGTGCGACTCTTACAACATGTCAGCAGGTTATTGAGGTAGTAGCAGTATTAGCAGATTATTCTAAAAGTAAGATTTCCAAAATCTGATCAACAACAAGCACACTAGCACTTATCCTGGTAGAAACAAATACTGCAACACCGTCTCCATTTCTGTTTTCTCTCATACAATCATATAAGTGATAACCAAGTATGGAAACACTTATACAGTTCCATGCTTCTGTAATCCCTATAACACCATATTCATTTTCCATGCAAATTAAATAAAAGTCATTCATTTTCTTATTAAAACTCCTATCATTTCCATAATTAGTTTTAGGTTCATAGGTTCGTGGGTAGGTACTGGGCTATCGGCCCAAGAGCTTATGTAAACCTAGCCAACAAGGTTCCCTGGCTTACGCCACCCAAGAAAGTTATTTTCCTGTGCCACTGTCAAGCAGAGACAGAGAAGTGATCCCCGGGGTGTATTTCCTATTTCCCATCCACTTATCAAGATTTTTGTTGAAGAGTGCTAATGAAGAACTTTGCTTGACATAGATGGGTAGCCTGTTCCAGAGTATGGGAAATCTCTGGGACAGGAATCTATCCCTCCAGCATGTCCTGTTTATTGTGGTGACAAGGTTTAGGTCCCTAGAGCATGTAGCTCGGCGGGATTGGGATTTCTTTAGGTGTAGCATGTCCAACAGCTCTGGGTTTGACATAGCTTTATATGTTAGGCAGAGATCACCTCAGAGTAGGCGATATGCTATGGAGCAAAGCTGGAGTTTTTTGAGGCAGTCAGTGTAGGGCATTTGTTTGAGGCCAGTAATCCTCTGTGAGGTACTTCTGTTGCCTTTAAAGCTGCTGCAGATGTCTTGTGAGGTACATTCCAAAAGGGGCATTGTACTCTATAATGGTTCTAATGAGTGTCGAGTAGAGGGGAACAGTGACCTCTTTTTTCCTGGATGAGAACCCTTTTATGATGAGGTGTGCCATGTAAAAGGACTTTCTGACTACTGTGGCAATGTGACTTTCAAAGGAGAGACTATTGTCCACCTGGGTCCCAAGGTCTATTATCACACATTCGGTGTTAAGTAGATTGCTCCCTATGTGGTAGTTCATGGATACAGAGTTTTTACCAAAGGGGGTGACACTGCACTTTTTAGCATTGAGCTTGAGGTCATGGCTCTGACACAAGGCATCTGTCTCAGTGAGGCCCTTCTGAAGGATGTCCACATCATTTGGAGACTTGACTATGGCTCCTAGTTTGCAGTCATCTGCAAACATCTTTAGCCAGAGGCCTTCTGTGTTAGCCTGTACTTCAGAGAAGTAGATACCAAACAGGAGAGGTCCCAGGATGGAACCCTGTGGTACTCCACTTATCACTGCTTTGAGGTCTGATTTGGAGTCTGCAACTTTTACAGTGTGGGGTCTGTCAGTGAGCCAGTTGGCAACACATCTTGTGACATAGGGATTTATACCTAGTTTAGTGAGTTTAGCTATAATTCCAGAATGGGGGATGGTGTCAAAAGCCTTGGCGAGGTCAAGATAGGCTGTGTGAATCACCTTACCCTCATCTACGGCTTTGGTGACTGCCTCAAAGAAGTTGATCAGGTTCAGGAGGCATGATCTGCCTTTCACAAAACCAAACTGGGTGGGATCCAGAGTTTGGAGGTTACCAATGTCTTTCTTTATGAGTTCCATGATGATACATTCCATGGCCTTGCAGACTAGGCTTGTCAGGCTAATAGTTCAATAGTTCCCAGGATCAGTGGTGGCTCCCCCTTTGTGGAGTGGGATAACTGTTGCTGTGCACCATTCAGTGGGCACAAAGCCTGATGCAAAACTATTATTGAACATGGTGCTTAAGTGGTGAGCCAGTTTGTTCTGAAGTTCATGTAAAACATAGCCTGGGATGTTGTCCGGTCCCATGGATACTGTGTTTTTGGCATTAGAGAGTGCAGCTTTTACCTGTGTAGTTGTGATTACAGGGACTCTGCATTCTTCCTGTATAGATATGGGCCGTTTAAGGGGTGGGGGGGTAAGGTTAGCACTGAACCTATCTGCCAGGATGTTAGCAATATCAGTTGGTTCTGTAACTTTCGTTCCTTTGTGCTGTAACTCATAGCAGATCTGGGTGTTGCCATCGGGATTCTTGACATAGCTATAGAATGCTTTGTGGTTGTCCTTGGAATTGGTGGTGATTTTGTTTTCATAGCTATCTTTGGAGGATCTGATAAGGGATCTCAGCTTCTTACTGAGGCTGACCAGGGAGCTCCTCCACTCATTGGATTTTACTCTCTTCTGCAACAGTTTCTTCCTTCTTTTGTACAGTTTATTTATGGCAGGGGACCGCCAGATTGGCTCCCTTTTTTTGGAGAATAGCATCTTGGTTTTGTTTGGGATAGCACGAGCCATGCACTCGTGCAAGTGCTTATAGAGTGCATTTGTGTAGGATTCAGCAGTTGTCCATCTGCATGGGTATCATGAAGTTCACCACTTCTGTCTTAAGAAGCATGAAGTTGGCTTTGGAGAAATTTCTTACTGTGGTTTTCTTAATGGGGATGGGATGTGGATATCAAGGGTGATTAGCTTATGGTCGGATCGGACCAAAGAGGAGTTGACTTCAGGTGTGGAACACCGGTCACTCATGTTGTTAATGACTAGGTCTAGGATATTGCTGCTCCTGGTGGTGGTGTGGATAAGTTGATCTAGGGCATTGAAATTTATGAATTCCAGAAAGCGTTGAGCTAAGGAGTTGGTACACGAGTAGTTTTCCCAGTTAATGGTGAGGTAGTTGAAGTCACCCATTATTAGGATGTTTGGTTGAACGCTAATATTTTCCAGTACATCAAGAAAAGAGGAGTGGGAATCCTGGGGGATCTGTAGCAACCTACAATTTAGATCGCAGTTTTGCCCAGAGTTAGTCGCACTTGGATAACCTTGGATGCATTATGCTGAGCAACTAGCCTGGAGGTGTGGATATCCTTAATGAATATGGACACACCTCCGCCTTTGGTGTTTCGGTCCAGGTTACATGGCCAAAAAGTGTGGTATGAGTTATAGCCTGGTAGTGCAGGAGTGCTCTCTGGAGCCTTGAACCAGGTCTCAGTCACTGCACAGATATCTATGTTGTCCATTTTAAGGAGTGCCTCGGGTAAGTGCATTTTGAGATTTAGACTTCCGCATTGAGTAACATTACCCTCAGTTTTTGCTTGCCTGTTCCTGTTATGGTGGTGAATTTGTTATTTGAACCCTGCCTAAAAAAAGGCACTATAGGGGCAGCAAGAGCCTTAGCCAGTATCTGGAATCCCAGGGGTGACAGGTGCAGGCCATCTGTGACAAAGCATCGTGGTCTGTCGACCATGTCATCCCAAGCAGACAGATACTGGATCCCCCTTAGAATGACACCAGAAGCTTAGCCAATTGTTGAAGTCAATAATTTTGTCCTTGTACTGCAGTATCATTCTGGGCGGTGGCAGAATGCTACTCAGGGCTAGGGTCATACCTGCCTGGGCTACAAGATTGGAGAGCTCTTCCATGTCTCTCTTCATGTAGTCCAGGGAGGTATGTCTCAGGTCATTCACACCAACATGGACAATGACAGAGTCATATTTGTACTTGTTGTGGAGTGACCTGAGTGCGTGGGTTATGTGGTGGATCCTGGCACCCGACAGACAGCTGACAGCAACCTTCTCCTTGTTTAGCCTGGTGAGTGGGACATCAGTGTGCCTGACAATAGAGTCACCTATGACTAGTGTGTTGGATACGTTGTTTTGCCTTATTGGCTGTGGTTGAGTGACACACTAAGTCTGTGGGCTATGTATCATTTGGGTTGTGTTGGGGAATGGAGGTTGCTTGCGTTTCTGCTTTGGAGGTCTTTGTTGCTTAGGCAGATTATTATTGAGAGCCTCTGCGAATGTTTTTGTGTTACTATGTGTGGATTTTGGTGCTGTAGATTTAGTGAGGCTATGTGATGAGTGTGGTGTGGTGTAAATGTTTACCTTCTCCTCATGACTGTCAAGTTCAGTCTTGGTTGGAGAGAGCTTTACCTCCAGTTTGGCTAGATAAGTGGATCTCTCACAGGTTGTAGTGTTGGGTGGTAGGAGGAGAGCGTTGTCTGTGTACATGAGGCAATTTCTATATTGCCTCAAGATGCCCAGATTCATCAGATAGACAGGAGAGAACACTGGGAGCTGACTCTTGGACATGCCTGAATAAAAAACTATTTTCCTCTAGATAAGTGAGGAAAGTGAGTACAAGAGCTGTTTTTCTCTAAGCCAGCATGAAAAGTAAGTACAAAAACTGTTTTCCTCTAGGCAATGAGGAAGACTGAGTGCTATAGTAATTAGTAGCTTATTTAGTGCTTACAAGTTCTGAACAAGTGTTGAGCATGAATAAGCAAATTTAAGTGCTAAAACTAAGAATCTTTATCTGCACCACACGAGTTACAGGACAGAAACAAGTGCAAATGCAGGCTTTCAAATCAGAAAGTTAAGACATGGAAGGATTGCCCAAATGGCCAATAACTATAATTTCTGGGCCAGAACCACTCCTTATGTGGTAGACAGGTTACCTAGTGCTTACCACTCCCACTGATAAGCTAGAAGGCTTCTCTCCAGCACAAAAAGGCTTGGGGGGCTTAGAAGGTTACATACAGTCCTGGATACAGCAAATCTGTATCTGGAACACTAGTTTTGATAAACTATTCATACATCCCTTCTATTTTCTAAGTTTAGCATCCAAGATAGTTATTACTCAACAGTCTTTCCCCATGAAAACTCAAATGAAACCTACCCTTGAAAAATAAATGCTCATGGCAAAAATCTTGGCAGTTTCATACAACATCCAAAACTATAGTCATGCAGAATTTATTCTTCCAAGTGTTAAATAACAATGCTTTAAAAAGTAGTAATCAGAGAATGAGGGAGTAAGGTAGAGTTTCTGACAAACACAAATTTACTTTGTTTGATAAAGAAACCTCAAATGTATCCAAAACGAAATTATATATTTGATAAAAAAGGGGTTACCCATCAAATCATTCACTCTCACATGTAGAGTTACAGAATCATACATGTTTCTACATCTCAACAACTTCT
Source organism: Protopterus annectens (assembly GCF_019279795.1). Taxonomy (NCBI): domain Eukaryota; kingdom Metazoa; phylum Chordata; order Ceratodontiformes; family Protopteridae; genus Protopterus; species Protopterus annectens. Next base: position 638,622,966 of record NC_056748.1, on the reverse strand, counting down.
GTAATCCTAAAAGAATACCCTGTAATTTACATCTACTAAGGTGTAAGATGGTAACTTTTTCCCTGTCAAGACTACTCAGAGGTCTGATACATTTCCTAATCATAGACTCACCAGTTAATAGTACACCATGTGTTTGTGTCTTTTCCATGACAGTCTTATCGTAAGTAATCCTAAATTTCCCCCCAACAGCTATTCTCTAGACCTTTTTACTTACCACAGATGCATTTCTCTCATTACTGATACTATCTCTTTTTAACCTTTTCCTGGCCTTTGTTCTTTCTCTAATATCCAAAGCAGCAAGATGACCTAATTCTTCTGTCTCAGTCCTATTAGTAGAAAATGAGGCATCACCAGACAGTAACTGTGGGGTCAGTCTGCAGTCAGTTTGTGTCTCAAAATCTGTAAATAGTTTGTGAGTAGTAATTTCACCTTCTTTAGCATCTGCAGCTAAACTGGTATTAATGAAATTGAATGAGCCATTACTATTATTAATCTGGGTGCCTAAATTAAATGTTAAAAGGCTCCCACACCCAATATCAGTCTGTGTGCACATGTTATCCCCAAGCACACATTTATCAGTACTTAATGGTACTAGTTCAACATTCTCACCAGTCACAGTAATTCAGATCTTAAGCTCTCAGTTTCTGACTCCAAATCAGCCATGTTATACTTCAGACTTAAACTACTGTAACTGTCCACAACATTGTTAGCAGACATACTGTTCATTAAAAACTGAAAACATTGTAATACTGCTCTTGCCTCCAGTAATGATTGTATCCAAATGTTATCTAGTTTATCCATTAATATGATGAATTAATAACATAATTTTCATGCAGAATATACAGTGTAAGCATTTTGCACCCCCTGCACCTTGTGTCTTTGCATCACAGGCATGAGATATGACCTCTCTGTGCTCACAACTACTCACAAGTAGGTCTTTTAAATAGCTGAGTAATTTAGTGTTCAGCCAATCAATAAACACGCCTGCCCAAAGAAAAGCAGAAAGATAAAGTCATGGTAATATTAGATAGTTAAACACTTGCCAGTAACTTCAAACAACAAAAACAAGTAGTTCAAATGCAGCCTTTCTTATGCTACCACTTGCAAGGAGGTCTTTTAAATAGCTCAGCAAATCAATAGTCACACACCTGTTGCAAAGGAAAACAGAACGATAAAAAGTTACAACTAAAATTAGGTAGATAAACAGGTGTCAATAACCTCAAACAACAAAAACAAGTGGTTCAAATGCAGCATTGGTTGCCAAATTTCACATCTCTTAACCTGTATTGTACAAGTCTAAAAGTGACATGACACTTTATCATTCCTGCAGTTAACCACACTATTAAGATGCTGTACAGTGGGTGGCAAGTCTTGCAATGGACAACAGGCATGATCATGCGATACTAGCCATAATTCTCTGGTTGGCTCTATGGTATGGCTATGGCTTCTCAGGGAAATATTTGCAGGACAATTCAGTGGTATTCACAGGATTCTAAAACATTTCTCTGCTTTCTTCATATACACTGCTGGGCTTATTTGTTGCTAGGCTCATATCAGGGACCCCAGGATAAGTCAAATACTTGGCACTATCTAGCCAGGGCAGTGACAAAGGCCACTATCATCACAGCAGTTCAGGCACAACTACAGTGATGAGAGGAGGCAACATTTTGACCTTCTTTGCCAATGGGAAGAAGAGTCCATTGAGAGATCCAGAGATATATTGCCAGTTCGGACTGCACTGTACTTATTTCCATCTTTTTCTTCTCCAGTAGCTCCTGAGGCCATAGTGAAATAGATCTCTCTGTTTATTGTCATTTTACATAGAATTACCAACACTGCCACCTGTGGCCTACCAGTCCCATTTACCAGCAACACTATCCATTCCACTGACAGGCTGCTGAAGCCACCTTTCAAAATGCACCTGAGGATGCACATATTAACCTTTGACTCTGTCCACTAGTGGGGTTTCACAAGTAGAGTCTGTTGTAATTATGCCAGGAATTCAGACTAATTTATCCAATGGCATGAGCTAGCTGAGGTGGTCAGGAAGCTTGTTGATTAGTTCTTAGATGCCCACACCAGCCACAAGAAAAGACTCCCTATGTACCTTGTAGAGTCATGTCCCTGCCTAAGTTGGGGGTGGGGGGGCTGATCTCCTGTTGGTTCTTACGCAAGCAGAATGATATTTCTGCCTGTCCTACATTATCCCCCATCCTTGTGTTACTCCTAATTTTTGTGTCTATACCCACCATTTCTTGTTGTCCAATCTTCATACTCACAACTGTCTTTCTTTTTCAGATGTCTGCTACTCCTTTGTGTTCTCCCTCACTCATTGTATCAGCACCTTCCTGTAAGCCTTGTCTGTCTTCTGTGTTTGTCCATGTGACCCTTGCTACATTTCCTAACCCTCTTATCTTCCTTTTATTTTCTACATTTCCTTTCCCAACATACTTTCTCTTTACCTATATAAAATGGGTACCTGTCACAAAACTGTTACCATACTTTCCCCACCACCATCCTGTTCATTCTTTAACATTTTCCATTATGTGCTTTCCTCTGTTTTATTTTCCATTTTCACAACATATATATATATATATATATATATATATATATATATATATATATATATATATATATATATATATGGATCTACTTCATATACTCTAATTCCCAAAATGTCAAACTTTTTCGCATCAAGATGAAATCATTGCATGCTCATATAAGTGAAACTGCTTAATAGCGAATCTTCTAATCTCAGAACACCTTTTGCACATGTCAGAAAGCATTCTTATGAAAAGTATGGTTAAAAATGATTCATTCTATTTCTAGCCTTCCAATGGCTCATTTATCCAGTACTTCTTGGCATTGAATGACATCAGGCCAGGGAGGTGAGACCCAGGAACTGTGATGTTTACCAGGTTTCATGTTTCAAGATGAGCGCGCTTCTTAGTCTCACAAGCTGCATGGTGTTGTCTGCAGCACCTCACAAAGATGTTGGAATGTGTAGGGTACATAACTTACAAAGACATGTTTTTTTTTTAATTTTATTTTATGTTTGTTTGTTTGCTTATTACCCAAGGTCGAAAACACATTCTCCTAGACCATTTTAAGGCTTAGATCAGTATTAATACAGCCAAAGAAACAAAAACTTGAATCAATATCACTGCAACAGTGGTAATACAAAGACAAACATGCAGAAAAGTATATCAGGATAATGCATATCATAAAAGAACATAGTAACAAGTAGACGATGCAATAATTTATTTAATGAAACATGCAATAAGAGTATATGCACACTGTCATAACATGATATTGTATATTGTTTCTGTGGATAAAATAGCAGACAAAGAAAAAAATCATGGTATGTGAAATAGAATAAGGTATAATTCAAAAAAAAATGAAGGGAAGGACAAAAAAAGAGAAAATATAAAAAAATGTGACAAGGGGGGGAGGGGCAGGAGGAAAATGTGCCTCTATCTTCTATCCAGATTCAGGAGATCTGAACAGTACTACAAGAGTTTGGGGACATGTTTACTGTTAAGTTAGGGTGCACCCACTTGATGAAGTAACATTTAGGCACAGGACTGCAGTGGTCAATCAAAAAAGTCCCTTGTATTGCTTCAGTGAATTAAGCAAACCTAGTGAGAGAAACTGCATTAGATGCTCAATCCAGGGTAATTCAGTATCTTAATAGATAATTTCTATTTTAACATATATTATAACAAAATATACATTAACAAATTAACATATTGTTTTAATTTTAATTCAGAGTAGTAGCATATATTCCTAAAAAATAGTCTGGAATTGTCTTAAATGTCAGGGAAACCAGCAAGTAGAGGGAGTATTGTAGAGGAAGGGGTGTATCAGTTGAGGGCCGCACAACTTCTAAAGCCAGTCCTAATCTATAAAGTAATCCAGTGATAAAATTTACTAGACCTATATACATTATTAAAAAGAATGACATCCAACCTTTCACTTTGAAACTAAAGATTTATGACCCATCAAGGTTATTGCATCATAAGAGCTTGCAAACTATCACTGTGGAAACTGATGTATTACTCAATATTTTTTACGATTACTTTCCTTCACAAGATTTAACAGTGCATGGACTACTCATTGGCAGTTTGCTACTTTCTAACTTTAAATTCATTATCAACACAAATGGAATGTTTTTAATTTACCTAGATATATTTATTTATAATATTGACTATACCAGAAAAATTATCTCAGTCTTACTGCAGGGAAATGTGCCCTTATAATTTACTTCTTATTCAAGTGCTAAAAAAACAAATAAAATAAATAATACTTCTGATAATTCTGGTAACAAATTAGAGTTCTCAGTTTTTCAAGAGTTAAATGTAAAAAATATATAAATCTAAGAGTAGCTAACAGTTAAATATTCCTGTGCTTTAAAAAAAAGTAAAGCTAGTTGACTATGTGATGCTAATGCAGAAGGGTAAGAAACTTCTCAGTCTAAAATATGCAGAAAATATCATGAATATGTAATAGTCTACGCTGTTAACAGCTAAAACTACACAGCAGAATGTAAGCCAGATGCCTGGGTCATCAATTTCTTTGAATGAGTTTTATGGATTTCCAGCACTCAGATATGTTGTTCATGAGATTAAAAAGCTGAGCCAGCAAATGAAGTGAAGCCTCCACACTTTAAATCAGGAAGCTTAGGAGTAGTGGTCAGGAATCTCAATGAAGCTATCAGCATTGCCACTCAAATAATACAGTTATTTGAACTGGTCTTCACATAGCAGCATGACATTTTCAGTCATACAGTAAATTAGCACAGCGCAGTTGCTAGAAGTGGATTTAATGAAAATTTCCTTTTCCCAGCTCACATATACTTCTCCTAGGGCATAAAAGTAATAATAATATTCAAGAAGTGCGTGTGTGTGTGTGTGTGTGTGTGTGTGTGTGTGTGTGTGTGTGTGTGTGTGTGTGTGTGTGTGTGTGTGTGTGTGTGTGTGTGTGTGTGTTTATGGACATGAAATGGAATGGCAAGCAGAGTAAAATTCTACAAAACCTTTTGTTAACATGTCATGAAATCCAATTAAATTAAAATGATAAGTTTTAGACAGAGCAATCCATCACTGATACTTTAAAACAAAATAATTAAACAGTTTTGTAAAAATAACAATGCTTACGATATTATAAACATTTCTGAAGGTTCTGGACCTGTGTGTTTTGCAAGCAAATCTAATGAGAAGCCTACAGAGAGTATATTTAGGGTTCTTTTCTCCAAATACAGCCCTAATTCAAAACCACACACTTTAAAGTGAGTAATATATTACCAGAATAAACAAGTGGTATAATATGTGGAGAAAAAGGATGTATATTACCGCAACAGTTAGCCCTACGTAAGTTAGAATGATCTACTAAGTAAGTGGAACCACAGAGTGACCAAAAAAACATATTTTCATACCTCCTCCTGCTTATACATTTCTGAAATGCACTCCAAATCCACTGCAAATCATATCTGCTGAAAATCAAAATGTGATAGTCTCTCTGCATCCAAAATCTATTGTTTGGGATTATTTTCCACAAGTTCTCTTGCACTCTACTCTTTTGTGAATGATGGGCTCTCATACAGTCCAAGCAAATCATATAACTCTAAAAAGCTTATTTCCCTCATCCCAGATAGTTGAGTTCAGATAATCTTATTGGGAAGGGGGACTTGATAGTCATCCTCCTGTATGTTTATCTAATTCTTTAACAGCTCAAGCATGATTTTTTATCTAGCTTTGCAGTTATTTTTCATCTAAAACAGTGCATCACTGTTCATGAATGCAGGTATCTGACTTTCATGTCCATATCGATATTATTTTTTGTTGTTGTTGTACACAAGTGTCTTTCTGTCTCAACAGTCCACCTTCCAAGTATATCACAGTCACCTACTATCCTACAGATCCAAGGGTGGCTTATACTACTGGCTGCAGGGCAACAGCCTATCCAATTAAAAGCAACATTCTATGGGGGATGCACACAGGTAAACACATGGAAAAGCAGCCCTAGAATGATGATCTCCTCAGTGGAAACAAATGTATGGGGTTAAAAGGAGAATCCTGACAGATGAAGTCAGCTCCCCAACATTGTTAAAAACATATACTGTTCTGTTGTTCACATCAAGGTTAATTTCAGTTGTTTACTGATGTTAATTACTGGATCTCTGAAGGTTACCAGTTGGTCATTGCCACAGACATGAGAAAGGCCCTTTTGAAAACTGCCTTACTCATAGTGAATATTACTGTAATAGGTCACTCATGAAATGGCATCGGAGTCATTTCTGGTGTCAGAGGAGTTAAGGGCGATATGTTCCTCCATAGAGGCAGATTCAGAATTAATGAAAGCAACAGCAGTAGATGCATTACAAATTACATTTTTGGTGGCTGGTAACGACACTCCGGTTAAGTCAATTCAAACTGTATTGCTACAGCAATGTCATGAGTTAATGGAGCAAAGTCCATCACCATCACTGTAAAGCATTCCAGGGACATATTGGACTTACAGATCTACTCACAGCAACTTCAATAGAAGGTTGAAGACCTGGAAAATGGTGCAGATGGGAACAATCTTTGTATTATTAGGTTCCCAGAAAAGGTGGAGGGTAGGAAGGCATGGACCCAACAGTATTTATCAAAAAGCAGTGTTGTACCATTCTTAATCTTAGTCATAGATAGAGGTCATAGGATTACTACATGCAGAAATCGTAATGGGCAGCCAAGACATTTTATTCTGAAGTATTTAGACTACAGTGATATGGGAAGCTATTTTCAAAGAGCAAGGGAGATGTGATCTAAGCTTCTCATGGTTGGACATCCATTTCGTATAACACCAGACTACAGTGCTGCCCTATACAATAGAATAAACAAAACTGGCCCCATATCTCCACAGATGCAGGGAGCTGGAGTCCGTACTGCATTTGCATATCCCTATGATAGTTCACCTTACTAAGGGAATGCTGCAAATTCTGCTTAATTCCCTAGAGGAAGCTGAGAGTCTCATAGTTTCACAATCCAAGAATAGTCTAAGGTCTTAATTCAGATTCAGTAAGAAATGGTTACAATATGTCATCTACATTGAAGAAGAGAGAGAGATAGTACCCCTTTAATATCTCTGAGCAAAAACAGGAGTTTGTAACAGGGGCAAAGACTGAAAACAATCCGGTCAAACTGAGGAATGTAAGGACCTAAAAGTTACAGCTGAGACTCAACTATTTTCTAGTTGAATGCATACAGAAAACAGATTTTCAGCCCTCACTATGGCTGACAGTGCAGCCATCCCAGACAATGTGAATGACATGCTTTTTTCAACACCAGATGTCATGACTGAGGAAATTATTGCTTCAGTGGAACAGTTATGGGTGGATAATTCTGAGCAGTATTCTATCAAATTCAACAGAGAATACCCACATATATGATTTAGTTGACTATGTACTAATGTTCTATCAGATCTGATGTACATCTCCTGCCTCTTCTCCAAGGTGGGTTAGGTTATTAAGAGGAGAAGGAGGAAGCAAGAAATTTAACGGGTTGTGAGTGTGCTGTCCTTTTTCAGAGTTTTAGTGCTATCACTCTGTTTAAATTTCTGATAGCTTAATGTTAGGTAGGTATTGGGAACAGGGATATCACAGTCAAAGGCAAGTAATAATAATTTGATAGACATGCTTGTTTTAATATGAAGTTATTAGTTATGTTATTATAATATATAGTCACAAAGGTGGAAAGTGATACACAGGGTAGGTGGGTGGTGATCATGTTACAGTAAGGAGGGGTTGAATTGTGCTGAGTAGCCCTTATAAATCAGTCATGGATGAAACTTGGTGCTTTCCTAAATTTATATAAAAGGTTAAACATCTAGCTCAGGATTCAAAGCTTATATTGTTATGGGGATCTGGACTTAGACAGAGTACTTGCAGACAGACAGACATAGACTGTCTTGTGTAACCACTGTACTTCAAAGTTCAATGTTGGATCGAAATTTGATAGGCATTTGGAGGTGGGTCATCCTACCCAGTTTGAATATACTTATAGTCCATCCAAGGATATGGAAAGTAGTCTGGACATGTGGTTTCTGATGAGGAAGTTTTTAAAGTATGCTAAGCAAGTGGAAATTATTCCAGGACTTCTTTCAGATCTTAACATGTTTAAATTAAGGTTAGAGGCATACAATCAGGGTCCTAGGCAGCATCAATGGAAATTCGGCCCTTTATTACTTAAGGACCCTCAGTTTATAAACTCATTCAGTCAATGGATGAATAGCTATTGGGGTTCCTTGGATCATGGAGATCGGGGTCATGCAGTTAACTGGGAAAACTTCAAATGAGTCTGTAGGCAGTGCATTCAGGTCTATCAAAAAGGCCATTGTCTGGAAAAGGTTCAAAAGCTGGAGGATATTAATAAGGAAATTTTATTAAAGGAAACTTTACTAAAGAAGACCAAGCCAAAAAATCAAATACTATTAAGGAAAATAAGAGAATTAAAGAAATAATACAAAATATTCATGTTCCAAGATAGAGCAGATAAATGGGAACAAATTAAATTGTTCTTTTTGGCAAAAGGGATCAATTTCAGAAAAATACTGTCTAAGAAATGCAAAGAGCAGGTTGCAGAGACACAGATTATAGTACTGAAAGACAGTGGGACAATTTTACATCAGAACCAGCCACAATTAACAGCCTGCTTACTGAGAATTACAGGCAGCTGGTTCAGAAATGGAGGACAGTAGAAAGGGGAGCTATACATAAGTTTCTGATAAATTGTGCTATTCCTACCCCCTCATTTGAGGATGCAGAAATATTTGGAAAACTTCTAAACCCAAAAAAGTAAAAACTGTGCCAGGGCAAGCTGTCGAAGTAAAACCAAGTATTTTAATGGTACACAGATAATTTTTGTTTTAAGCGCTTTTCATTTGCCAAACAGGCAAACTTCATCAGAAACAAAAAAGTAAATTCAAATCTGTGTTTTATAACAACAGGTGGTCTTAGTAACCAACCAAGTTTACAACATTGCCTGTGCCTTCAACTTCTTAAAGGCAAACGTAATACTAGAAAGCAATTCACTTGTACTAAGTGTTACAGACAAATTAGTAACAAACTGAAGTTAAAAATGAATAAATAACTAAACAACCTTACAGTTGACAACAAAAATGGAAATAAACCCAAACGTTATTAAATTACTATTCTTATAAACAGATATAGCTAAAATAGCTTAAAAACACACATTTGATCACGAAGTGTGGGTAAACAATGTATAAAACAAGAAGTGAAAATGCTTGTGCATTACTACTTCATCTCTGCAAACTTTTCAGTTTTAAAATACTACTAATAGAACAGGTTTTGTTTAAACCTGGATAATTATAGGCATTCAACTTTCTGTCTTTCAAACTTCTAAACTCATTGGAAGTAGACATGGGAGGAAAAGCCCCAGGGCCGGATAGCTTTACAGTGGATTTTTTATGTGTATTTTAAAGCCAGTTCAGTGATCCCACTGTTTGGCATGTTCTAACAATACTTTAAATTATCCTTGGGAAACAGCAGAGCAAAGGTGGTGATGCTGTCCAAACCAAACTGAGACAAACTAGACTCAAATAATTACAGACCAGTCTCCCTACTGCAGTCAGATTTTAAAATATATGCAAACATTTTAAAGAATAGATTAGTGAATATTATTTCAGAATCCCCCCCCCCCAAATAATTCAGGATTCATTAAGGATAGACAGGGTGAATTCAACATGGTGTGGTTCTGATTCTGGTTCAGTATTCAAAGGTAATATAGGGGTTAAGCCAAGACAGTTGGTGCTGTATTGTTAAACTTCAGTAAAACATTTGACTCATTTTGATGGGAATTCGTATCAGCTTTCATAGAAAGAATGGAATTTCCTCAGAATTTTATAAAAAAATGTCTGCTACCATACAGCAACCTGCCCCCACAGATAAATCAGGTACTATCCCAGGCTATAAAGATCACTTGTGGAACCACACAAGGATGTCCTCTCTCCCTTTTGTTTTTCTCAGCTGCCTTTACAATAGATTGTATATTGTTTCACAAACATGCAGACCTTGCAGTAAAGCTGTTTGGTTTCTTATACATACTTAACCTGGAATGCAGATGATTGATTGTTATGGGTAAGCGAGCCGAAGGAGAGCATTCAATGTATATTGGATAGTTTTACCAAGACCGTAGATCTTACAGGTCTTACATTGAACAGGAAGAAACGGTCCTCTTCTCACTCAATGAATATAAATATCATCAGGCAACCTTTCCGACAGATTTTTCTTTACTGGCAATGACTACTCAGATTTATATAGGAGATACAATGACTTTAAACTTGAACTTGGCCAAAAGTAATGTTAAATCCTTAATGCAGCAACTGCAGACCAGATTGCTCTTTTTACAGAAACAAAAACTTCCATTAGTATAAATGATCCAGCCAATTAAGATGTTTATTGTGCCAAGAATATTTTTTCTTTTAAGACATTTACCTTGGGTTGCATTTATGATTTTACTGTAAAATGTCAAAGACTGGTGTTAGACTTTTTGTCGAATGGTAAATACTCTAGAATTGGTAGGAAAGTCCTTTGGATGATTAGGGGCATCATGGCCTATAGCACGACTGCACTCATTGGTTCTGTTATTGTGACAAGGTGGTAATCCCTCCAGTATGGCCTATACCTAAAATAGTAACAAGTCATAATGAACCTCCAGCATTAGGCAATCAAACCTCCTTCAAAATCTGGGATCCAGGAGGAATGGATGAATAGTATAATTCTATTGTTAATAAGACCCGTATTAAAACACAGGCACTTATTTATGACTCCTGTCTTTGGAATAATAAATTAATTATGATACAGAATAAGCCAATCTGGTGGCTGAGTTGGATCAAGGTGAGTATTTTCTATGTCAAACATCTGTTTGATATGAATGCAGTTAATTTCCTCTCCCTTATGGACTTGAGATACCTCTTTCCACAAGCTGATATTCCATGGTGGAAGTATTTTCAAGCTAGGCAGACTCTAGGAAGATACAGATACAAGTCAGGGATAGACTCTACATCCACCCCAATGAGAATTTGTTGGACATTAAGTTTAAAGTGATTTATCAGCTACATCTAGACCCTCCAGATTTAGTTACAGCTGGCATAAAAAGTAAATGGGTGGCATATCTCCAAGAGGGATTGACAAGGACCCAATGGTTTTACAGTTATACATTTCTGGAGACAATACCCTACCCATTGTAATTTCACTTCTGTAAGATGATATATAATTGAAAATTGTCTCCGCTACATCTGTCTAATCATTTTTCATTCAATAGTAAGAGATGTTTGCTGTGTGAGGACCAGGATGCAGACTATTTTCATTTAATCTGTTTTTTCTGGGTAGTTAGGATCTTTGAGATAAGGTAACTTCAGCCATATGAGTGGCAATAAGAATGGCCCTACCTGTTCAGGATCCACCATGTTCTGAGAATTAGGTATCATACCACAGTCTCTGAAGCTGCCCAAAACTTACGTTACTAGATTAGAAGTGTAATAACCACTATTTCTGCACGTTTTTTTCAGTGTTGGAGTCATTCTGCAAGACTGGCAAGTTCGCTCAAATATTTTGTGTTATACATTGAGTCAGGTCAAGTTCACATCTAGACTTGACACTCGACTGAAACATGGACAGTTTTTCTACACCTGATCTCAGTTGATAAATGATCAATTAAATGGTGGAATAATGATTTTTATGTTATTCATTTTATTCCTTTTTGCACTGACCTTATTGTCTAAATACATTGTAGTTACATGTTAGGGAGTCAAAGGAGAATCTGTTTAATAAAGTGCATAAGATTCATCTGTATGGGATGTTAATGCTAATTTTCTTTGAAACTAATGCTTGTGATATCTGCTGTGCATCAAGTCAGTAAAGTGGTTATACGAAGTGTGTACATACTGAGACAGTGGTTGGATTAAAGAAAATGACTCCATCTGCTACTCAATAACAGGTAATGATCATTGTCCTGCTTTAATAGATCCCTACCCCCTTTTCAATTAGTCCCATCCATTCAGCTATTTCCTGCAGACTCCTGCCACCCGATCTTGTTTTGAAGCTACCACCCACCATTGTAGAGAAATAGGGCTGTATCGATTATTTACGATCACTGCCTTGCACCATTTCTTAGGTTATGTATTCTGCTGAAACAACCATTTTATCTAGCTCACAATTTGCCTGTCTAGAAATTTATTTCAGCTGAAACAGCCATTTTAATTAGCTCACAATTTGCCTGTCTAGCAATTTATTTCAGCTGAAACAACCATTTTATCTAGTTCACGATTTGCCTGTCTAGCTATTTATTTCAGCTGAAACAACCTCTTTAAAAACAGAGATAACCTGTAAGGTACCACTCTTATCTAAACATACTTTTATATAGATTCCAGTTAGTAATTAAGCCCAGGTCATTTAGTGCTAAGGATTGAAAGTCTCAAAAATGAGTACTTAAGTCCATTTGAAGTCAACAAATAACATTAGCAGTGAAGCATTAAAAGATCAAAAACAGTTCTACTCATAATCTAATTTAGATAGCCTTATTTTCAAAAACTGCTCTTGCATTAACATGGACTGCAAGAAGAAGAATTGATGGAAATAAATGTTTGAATTACATTATGAAAGGATTGGTATTATTGAAAAAATAGAGATTTGAGAAAATAAAAAAAAACAAATGAAAACTACTGCCGAGAATCTGAATTGCACAAAAGTGCATGGCACATCTGGACAGTATAGTCAGGAATGCAATCTCCCTTACAAAAAAAAACAGACTACAGAGGTCAGCATGGAGGCAGGCATATTTTTTTTATAGAGCCACGTTCTGAACTTTTAAATGATTTTATATATTTTTTTGGCATGATCTTACATTTAACGATTATTGCTTGTGCTTATTATCAAGTGGACAACATTTCCTTTACTGATCACCCTGGACCATATGACTACTAAGTTCTCGTTTTTATCATTCTTTCACATGCAGTATGTAAGAAACAAATAACGAGTGCCATCAAAGACGATATGCAGCAGAAGCCATTCTAATGCTTAGGTTCTTAGAGCAAGTAAACTGCTAGAGTTTTATTGCCAACAAACATGATCCCTGATCCTGCATTCCTGCCACCGAGAATAATTTCCAGAAGGACAGTGTCCACTCAGAATTTTCTCCACTTTAATTTTTTTGAATGTTCATACAAGCACACCAGTGACATTACAAAAAAAAAAAAAAAAAACATACTCCTCACTGCCTAGGAGGTAGTATGCATGGTCATCCCCATGAGAAGAGTTGGGCACACAGCAATGCTTTCTTACCTCATACTCAAATTGTAATTCAAACACCCACTTAACTGATATATATAAACTGACTTGATGCTTCACTTATTAACCCTGATAAGGTATAATCAGTATAAGAGATAGCATTTTATTTACAAGTTTATCTAAGTAGCTAGTGTTTCACTGCTCTAATTAACTGAAGGACTGCTTTTAATGAGATTAGCTGTTGCTAGATGCACCCCATTTCATAAAAAAAGCAATCATAAGAGAACCTTTTGTACAGATGTGTGTGTGTGTGTGTGTGTGTGTGTGTGTGTGTGTGTGTAGATACACTGTGAATATACTTTGATTGGTGAAGTGTTTTCTAGATGGCTCATAGATTCTTGGAGAGTATTCACTATGTTGTATAGCAGCAAAAGCCCCTGACATCTGAAGGACTGATGGCAAATGATGATTAATTGTACTGGATAATGCACCTGAGTTCATAGCTACATATGTAAATACTAGGCTAATAGCCCTTGCAGGCCATTACTAAGCTTATCCAATTTCCTTTTTGATGCTTGAATTACCCTATCCCATTTGGTGTTAGCTTGGCCTTATTCATCCTATAGTCGATAATTATGTATTACCCCCATGAGGATAACTGGGATCATACTGTAGATAATTTGAGAGGACCCGTTAATGGGGCAAAGCATTTTGAAGTTGCTTTTGTCTATTAGTAGTATAGTTGGTAGTCCTGGGATAAATTTTCTATTGCCCATCCATAGATCCATTGAATATGGACAGGGGGATCTTTGTTTCATGTAGAACGGGAGTCTGTTCCAGAGAAGTGGTCTCTTCTATGAGATACACCTATCCCTGCAAACCTTTCTGTTGATGTTGCAGAAGAGGTTTAGATCCCTAGACCAAGTACTTTTGATGCCATTTGACTTCCTGGTGTGCAGTAAATCCATCAGTAATGGGTCAGAGGATGCCTTGTATGCCAGACAAAAGTTACCTCTTAGCAGTCTGCTGGATACCAACTGTAGTGACAGAGCTTTAAGTCAATCCATGTAGGACATGTTGTTTAGGCCTCATATCATTTTAGTAAGGCATTTCTGTAGGTGTTACATTTTATGTGTCTGAACAGATACATGCCAAAATGGGAATTATACTCAGTGAGTTGCCTAATCTAAACACAATCCCCTTTGTTTATAAGCTGTGCAATAAATATGGACCTTCATACAAATGTGTACATGTTAGTCAAAAGTTAGCACACTGTCCGCATAAGTTCCCAAAGCCCAAACAATTGAGTCAACTCTTAGGAATATAGTCAATGTTGTAATTCTCTGCAGTAGATGACTTCCCAAAGGATACAATCATGTAAAGATTTTTTACATTTAGCTTCAGTTGATTTTGGCACCAGTTATTTATTTGGCTCAAACCTTCATGGAGTATGGATGAGTCATTTGTTGATTCAATGACTACTACTGCTAGTGTGCATCATTCTGCAAAGTTAGTCATTGAGAGACCTTTGATATTGGCTTTTACTTTAGTGAAGTAGATACCAAACAGACTTCAAAACCTGGGAACTGCACTGATGATGAGTCTCTTTGTAGAAGTAGATCTCCCAATTTTGCTTTTCTGCATCCTATCTGTGAGCCAGTTCCAGTGGGTGATGTAAAGGTTTATTGACAGTTTATTTACCTTTTCTGCTATGCTTGAGTGGTGAATTGTAGCAAAAGCTGTAACTAGGTCAGGGTAACTGCTGTGAACCATTTTACCTTTATTCATTGCTTAGGTGACCTTTTCAGAAACGTCCACCAGTTTAAGTAAACATGACCTGCCCTTGATAAATCCAAACTGACAGGCCCAGTGCTTGTATGTTCTGTGTCTCCAGACT
This sequence comes from Protopterus annectens, assembly GCF_019279795.1. Classification (NCBI taxonomy): domain Eukaryota; kingdom Metazoa; phylum Chordata; order Ceratodontiformes; family Protopteridae; genus Protopterus; species Protopterus annectens. The sequence goes on along the minus strand of NC_056748.1, from coordinate 638,607,784 downwards.
GGTTAATCAACCAGTGATTCACTTCAGTTTGTAGAAACATGTGTCAATCACCTTATTCTATAGCAGTAGATTCATGAACATCCACATAATCTGTGCAGTACAACAGTCATGTCATGGTTCAGAAACATATAATTCCATATGAGAAATGAGCATTACTTGCAATCTCACTGCAAGTGGTTGCTACATATCTTAACATGAGGACAACAGCATTTTCCCTTGAAGCTATCCATATAGTTATATGTATATTCAACTACCATTTTGTGATAATAACAGGTCAGTACCTATAATCAGAATAATTAATGTGACTGTAGGTATTTGATTCCAAATATTATTTAACTGCAGATAAGAGACTAAAGCGTATCTCAATGGACACATGTTTACAACATTTAAAAATATTCTTAAATATCATTACCTCATTTTTACTTTCAAATTTGAATCCGCTAAATTCACAAGGAATACCTGAAGTATAATCCACTGACAACAAGTAAAACCTGTGTAAAAATAAACCCAGCAAAAAGTCTAATGCCATTTTTTCTTCCCTCTCTCTCTTTCTCTCTATCTCTTTTTGTTGGGGGGGGGGGGGGGGGCAAGATTCCTGAAAGCTGTCATGTATAGAATTTCTCTCCCCAGCACCCTTTTATTTTTCATAACTCTACGGTCACACAACCACAAGGAAAATATAAACATCCTGCAATGGTGAAAACTTACCTTGTATAGCTGTAATCTTGCAGGACAGCTGATAAATGCAAGACTTTCCATGGCCTGTAAATGTGGAGAGCTGGGACTGAAGGGAGTGTGTCCCTGCAGTTACTGTCCACTGAAAAGGTAGATCTGCCTGTTTGGAAAGTGTGATCCCAAGATTTCAATGACTCTTAAGATTTATTTTATATTTGTACAACTCTCTTCCTACTCTGAGGACAAGCTTTGAGGGATATTACTAGTAGCTGATGCTTTTCTCTTACTAATAAGCTATATAGAGTCATAGCTGCTATTTTATCAGCCCTTTTTATCTACATTAATTGCTTTTGGCTACCTGTATACTGCAACTCTTTGTAAATGTTCATTCACTGTTGCCATCAAAGTATGTTGAATGCCCTTGCAATTCCTTTTTATTCAGAGTAACAGATCAGTAAGCTAATATTTATTACTGGCTCCTAGTGATGCCAAGTAGTCTCTTAGTATTTATATATACTGCCATTGTGCAATATCTGATGACTGAAAATTACTTTGCTATCAGCTGCTCATGACATACTGAGACCCATACGCTATCTTATGTAATTTTCATGTGTCTTGTATTCTAAACTTCTGTATTGCCCAGAAAATAAAACAAACTGTCTTTCAAGCAGCGCTTGCAATTTCTAATTACGAAAGAGCTCCCATTGACACTATTCTGTAAGTACTGTCAGAGTTATATGCTTTGACACACTTCTCTGTAAAACAAGGACCTTTGGCACTAGACATCTGTATTTTTATACCCACACTGAAAAATTCTGAACAGCACATTACAGCAGACAGTCGTGGTAATTTAAATTAGGCAAATTGATGTAAACTTTTGGTATGGATCTCCACTAACTGGGCTGTATGTCAGAAATTGTTATACTTGACAATTAAGACCTATTAATTCTTCATACCAGCATCAGCTATCACTTTGAAAGGAAGATATGTTTTGGTTCTCTGCTTCTACTGTTAAATACAGTATGACCATGGTATTATGTCTGAGAGTTTGACTTAATATGAATACTTACATTAATATTCCCCTCAAGTACTCTTACATGCTCTTTCTTTTCATTGTATATACTTCCTGGGCAAGGAAAAAAAGTACACAACTGATTAAAGAGGGACAAAGCAATCTAGGGTAGTATGAAAATTGATTTTTTTAAGGATTTTGTTTTTAACTTTAGCTGAATTTTGCATATGTTACAGCTAAACTTACATACACATGCATTGTAAAAATGGAAATACAAAATGAAAAATTCTGTAATTGTTGAATTATGAGCATTAGACACTTGCTATTACATTTTTATCACCTGTATATTTACTTCTGATTTTAAATGAATGCATTAAGATCCAAATCTACATATCCCAATGTTATAAAAATTTTACCAAACAGTGTAACAATCATTATGCACAGCAAAATGAATATAGCACTTTTGTGGGGTACATGAATTATTTTACGTACCAGCTAAATAAAACATTTGGCATGCTAAGAAAACTGCTACCAAGCATTTTGCATATTATGATCAAATAGTTTAAACATTAACGGTCCTTTTTTTGTGGCTGTAAGAACACAGAACAGACCGGCATAGATGGAGCAAATATAACAGATGAGTCCCAGTTAAAGGTATAATGCTCTATTGCTAAGTTTCATAGGAAAGTCATTATCAAACTCAATGTGTGTTTTAATGATCTGTCATAACTCTGATCCCATTCAGCATGGGTAAAGCCATCAATTAAGCATCACATATTTTTAAAAACAGCAAAAAGAGCATATACTATATCTATAAGTAAGTAATGCTTGGTAATACAGTGAAAATATCCTCTGTGTTGCACTTTTTTGACATTTTGCACATAACAACACAAAAGTATAAATAAGGAGAAGCAGCGTCCACTGCCTCATCTTACATCACAAAGAAAATTGTGAAAAAAGAGTCACAATGTAAAGAATGTGTAACTACACAATACATGTTATACACAGTACATGTTGTACACAGTACGCATTGTCAGAGCACAGTTTAGCTTTGTTTCTCATCAGCAATGTACATCCTGAGCAGCTTAGTAGTCTGCAGTGTCTACATGAGAGGTCAGCTTATATAGTTAGTACAGGCAAGCAACAAAGAAGAAAGGGCCATGCACAATTTACAAGACATGCATATATGATCCTACACTTGAGACTGCAAACAGAAGCATCAAGTAGAAAAAGGAAAGCACAAGACATTTTTAAGATGCTCATTTCTGCAATGTTTTCTCATAACCTTGTACTTTTGTGCAACTCTTCTGGTATAATCAGTTCTTCTTTATATAAGTCAGCAAGCAACTAGTAATGTTCTGATTGAGCGTTTATTCCTTATGATATGCAGCACATCTAAACGTCTATGAGTCTTGCAGAAATGCTAAATACAACATCTAAATGTATGAGTCTTGCAGAAATAAAAAAAATGATTTCACAGAATTGTAAATCTGCCTTAACATCAAGGAAACTAAAACTAGAAAAACAAATGCCAGTATGATCATTTGTAGTTGTATAACCAGTAAAAATATTTTGTGTAACTGCACAGGGCATGTTACATGGTTAACAAATAGATAAAAATATACTCCCTCCCAATTATTTTTGGCTTTGTTCAGAATTCTTAAGTAAAGAATTTGAGAATTATTTGGGTCTGTTCCTTGTAAAATCTGCAGCTTTCAGGCAAATTGTTGTGGACTGCAGTCCTTAACAATGACAAGCATGTAAGTTTCAGACTTTGTGTCCTTTAAAAAATGGTTGCTAATGCAATTTTCTAAGTATATATGAGAAATAGTTTAAAGCTGTTCCTGATTTTGGGGTCTTTGTGTCTATTTCTTGAGCTAAGAGGTTGAGAGAGTATGGAGGATGTAATATGATTCACTGCATGGTTCTCACACCAGTAAGCTGAAATACACTTCTGATTCATCATTTATGTATATGTTCATTCATTTTATCACTTGCCAGCTTCTAAATTTGAGCAGTCAGATAAGGAGTTGTATTTCATGCTCACATTTTTGTGTGTGTGTGTGTGTGGTGTGTATATGTGGGTGCACTAGTGGGTAAACTAAAACTGATAGGCAAGGTTGTTCTGGTTTGCCTGGATAGATGTTTCTGAGCAGGTGAGCCAAGTAGATTGTCATGGGGTATATTTCTGAGATTAAGTAAATTCAAGATGATATCAGTGTTGTCATGCTTTGACTGCTCTAGTAATTGCTTTGCACTCTGTACTACATGTTCAGCAAGACTGTTTGACTGTAGGTGTTCAGAACTACTAGTAACATGGATAAAGTCCCACTCTTTTGCAAATCTCTGAAACAATTGACTGATAAGCTGGGTACCATTGTCAGAAATAACTTTGTGTGGACTACCATGAATCGAGAAATGATGTTTTTCCTTAGGAATAACAGCAATGGATGTTACATTAGGTAGCAAATTGATTTCAAACCAGTTTGAATAAGAGTCTACCAACACTAAGTAATGCTGATTGTTCCACTCAAATATGACAGTGGCTACTGTTGACCAAGGTAGTTCAGGAATATGGCTTAGCTGAAGTGGCTCTTTTTGCAAATGCAGTTTAGCACTATTACATATCAAACAAGATGAAAGCACTTTATCAAAGTCCTTTGACAGAGAAGGCCAAAATACTAGTCCTCTCACCATTCTTTTGGTAGAGTCAGAACCTGGATGGGCATGATGCAAAATCCGAATGTATTCAATTTGTAAGGAAGTAGGAACAATAACTCTGGGACCCTTGAAAATGATATCTTCTATCAGCATCTCATCTCTGTATAGAAAGTAAGGTTGCACTTCTGGCAGTACACAGGACTACTTTGACGGACATCCTACATTGATGAAGTGGTTGAACTTTTGTAAAATTGGATCAATTTTTGTATGCTCTCTCAGCTCATCTACTCTCATGGTAGAAAAACTATGCACCTCCATGACATCAAAGTCAAAATTCTCTGCATGAAGCTGTTCCATGGTATTTCTGTGTGATCTGGATAAGGTATCAGCTAGGTAAAGAAGTTTGCCTTTTGTATAGACCATTTTGAAGTTGTACTTCTGCAACTTAAGCATCATTCTTTATAACCTTGCTGGAGCTGAATGCATAGGCTTCTTTAAAATAGTGACTAGAGTTTGATCAGTTTCAATTTGGATAGCTCGGCCATAAATATAATCATGGAACTTTAAACATGCGAACACAATTGCCAAAAGTTCCTTTTCAATTTGAGCATACTGCATCTCAGTTTAGGTAAGAGTTCTAGATGCATGAGAAACAGTCCTGCCCTCTTGAAGAATAATTGCACCAAGACCGAACTTTGAAACATCACAGGAAATAACTACTGGTTTGTGGACATCATTGTACCTTAATGTAAGTAGAGTTGTCAGTTTGCCGTTTGAGGTTATCAAATGCTCTCTGGTGGTGTTTTAACTATGACCAGACTACATTTTTTTGTGACAGCTCTCTTAAAGGTGTTGGTATCTCACTAAAGTCGGAGATAAATTTGCCCAAATAGTTAACCATACCAAGAAAATGCTGTAGGGCTTGGACATTGTCTGGAGCTGGTATCTCAAAAATGTCTGCTTGTTTGGAAGGGTCTGGTCATAAGCCTGTACGGGTAAATAAATGACCTACATAAGTAACTTCTGGTAGTCTGAATTTACATTTCAAAGGATTGAGCTTTAAGTTTACCTCATGCGCTTTGTCCAGAACTTTCCTGAGGTTTCTGTCATGCTCTGCTTCACCATTGATGCCAACTAGTAAATCATCCACTATTATTGCACACGGATAGCCTGAAAACAATTGCTCCATTGCATGCTGAAAGTCTTCACTGGCAGAATTTATTCTAAAAGCCATCTTGAGGAATCTGTATCTACCAAATGGCATACTGAGTGTAGTCAGCAGTGAAGATTTGCGATCAATCATTACTTGCCAAAATCAGCTCCTTGCATCTAAGACAGAACAAACAGTGGCATTTGGCATGAGGGCAGCAATCTCCTTGACTGTATGCATAGGATGATGAGGTCTCTTTAATACCTTGTTCAAGCCTCTTGGGTCAGTGCATATACTGATTTCATCTGAATTTTTCTTATGAGCAGTTACCATGGAAGACACCCACTCAGTTTGTTCAGCGACTGGACAAATCACACCTTGCTGCACCATTTTGTCTAACTGGATCTTGAATTTCTTGCATAGCTACTGGAACTCTCCTTACTGGTCTGATCACTAGACTGACCTATGGGTCTATTTTCATGGAGTACATTACTGGAAGTTTGCTTAGCTTGTAGTTGAAAACAACAGCATACTCTGAAAAGGTAGCACCAGTGAAACTGGAACTAGGACATGTGCTTATAATGTACTTCTTTGGTAAAATAAAGTAGTTTCATTCTTAAACTGTCTTTAAGACCCAATAATGGCTACAAAGGTCTTTTGACTACATAAAAGTGTAAGCTGTAACTGCTCCCAGCCGAATAGTATGAAAGCATTACTGTCCCTTCGGTTTGAACTTCTCCACCTCCATAAGCAACAAGCTTTGCACAATTGGCCAAATTAAGTTGCTCACCAGCTCTTACTTTAGCAAATGTTTCTACTGACATTTGCATTACACTTTGAACCAGTGTGTACTTTGAGGTCTGTGGGTTTACCATTGATCAGGACAGTACAAAATATTTAATTCTTTGCCAACAAATCTAGTACATTATCCCCAAAAAACTCAGGTTAACGGGAGACAACAGCAACTTTAATAAAAACCTTAACTGAGTGCTTTCGTCCTATAAACTTCTATACATAGACTTCTTCAGACTAAGGTTCATTATTACAAAACTTCACTTAAATTACATCACATGCACCAGTCACAAATCACATGATTACAACAATTAAAAATCACATGACCTAAAATACGTAAGTACAAATAAACAACTAAATTCTGCTATTTACTAACTATTAATGTTTCAGTCCCTTCCTTTTTAAGTACATAATAAACTCCTCTCTATTATTTAAGCCTGGGGAGAAGCAGGTATTTAATCTAACCTGCCAACAGTATTCTAACTAGTGCCAACAGTAAAACAGAAGGTTTATCAGTGTTTGTTGACAAACATTTGCAGAATGTAGTGCCTACTAATTCTACATATGTGAGAGATACTTTTGAGTTCTTAAATAAGTTAGAGAAAATTAGTGTGAATGAAAATGATTTAGTAACTTTAGATATAAAGTCCCTATATACAGTGATACCAAATGATGAAGGGATGGAAACAGTTAGGACTGAATTATTAAGATCAAAAATGTTTTCGTCCAACACCATTGGTTTACTAATGGAGATGATAGATACTGTTCTGAACTATAACTATCTTTCGTTTTTTGAGAACATATTTGTACAAGCTAATGGTGTGGTAATGGGTGCAGCCTTGGCACCTAGTTATGTTAATGTTTTCATGCATGGATGGGAGTTAACAAATTTGTTAAATAGCAATTATAAATGCAATATTATTTGTATGTATCAATTTATTGACTATGTTTTTTTTGATTTGGAGAGGGCACAAAGACATTTTGGAAGAATTTATTAGTTACTTAAACAATGTGAGCACTTTAAAATTTACTTATCAATTTGATTTATGTAAGATTAATTTTCTGGATGTGACAGTGTATAAAGAGAATAATAAACTAGTCACTAGGATTTATAAAATGTAGTTCAGAACAATATGTATTTACATGTTTCCAGTATGCATCCGTAGTTAACAAAAATGAATGTGGTTAAAGGGCAGCTAACAAGAATTAGTAATCTAACTACCAAAGATTATGAATTTTTAGAAGAAGCAAAAGATTTTTCCAATAAAATAATTAATAGAGGATATCCAGAAGAAGGAGTGAAGAAAGCCTTGCAAGAAAAGACAGATTTTAGAAATAAAAATGGGAGAAGTAGATATGCTATAGAGAAGAAATGATTTCAAAATTATAAAACTGTTATGGCAGTGCAAAACAGTGTTGATTTGAATGCCATTAAAGAAGTCATAAGTAGAAATTGAGGAATACTTAAGACAAACAGTAAAATTATGAATAAAATAGGGGTTAAACCGTATTTTACCCAAAAGCGGGGGAAAAGTTTTAAAAACTTTTTTTAGGGCAAATTAAATAAATCCAGGGATATGGTTTGTAAGCATGGGATGATTAAATGTTATAACTGCAGTTTTTGCAGTTATTTATGTACTGAAAATAATAATATAAGTATAGGCAATTTTGTAGTGACAATACCTGGGTTATTTAAATGTAAATCTAAAATTGCAGTGTATTTAATAGTTTATTGTGACTGCAAATCGTTTTATGTGGGAAGAATGCATGAATTACATAAAATAATTTATGAGCATAAATATGCAGTACAAAGTGGAGATAAGAGAAATTCCCTAAGTAAACATTATAAAAACAACTGTAGAGTTGATTTATTGTTTTAGTATTAGAATCATTGGAAAATACACACTGCTTAGTCAACACAGAAGAAGAGGTAGGATGGTTAGAATACTGTTGGCAGGTTAGAGTAAATGCCTGCTTCCCCCCAGGCTTAAATAATATGGAGGAGTTTATTACGCACTTAAAAAGAAAGGGACTGAAACACTAATAGTTAGTAAATAGCAGAATTTAGTTGTATATTTGTACTTAGATATTTTAGGTCATGTGATTTTTAATTGTAATCATGTGATTTGTGACTATTGCATGTGATGTAATTTAAATGAAGTTTTGTAATAATGAACATTTAAGTGAAGTTTTGTAATAATGAACATTAGTCTGAAGATGTCTCTCTATGGAAGTTTATGAGATGAAAACGCTCACTTAAGGTTTTTATTAAAGTTGCTGTTGTCTCCTGTTAACCTGAGCTTTTTTGGTATTTTCATTGGATATACTGCTTTTGGCTGCTTTCTGTTGGAAATCTACTGCATTAACCATTTCATCAACCACAGATACATCATCTAAATAAAGTAAGGTTGCAGCTTTCTATATGCTCAGCTTGCTTTTCTTGAATGATCTTCCTTAAGAACTGAATGAGGCTTACTTGATTTACAATTTTTTTTTAAATTATTCCATTTTTTACACTTTTCGCATTGTTGACCAAATGCTAAGAACTTCTCTCTTTTAGACTCCTGGTTGGCTTCACAATTATGACAGTTAACAATAGGACTTGACTTGGGTTTTGCTGACTCACCCTTATACTGCACTGAGCATGTCCTTTTTACTAAGCTAGTCTTGGTACTTGCTAGAAAGTTATGGCTCCTCTAAGGTGAACCTGTAGGGGTTGTAGCTGCCTTATGCTTAGGCCTGTTTCTGCTTGCCACATGCTGTCTATGTTTGCTCTAGAGGCTGCTGGAGACCTGCTCTTATCACCTGCAATCATACTTGTGTGTCTTTCTGTGAGCTCATTGATTTGACAAATCTCTATGACTTTGCTCAACATTAAATCACTGCCACAAAGCAAAATATTTCTCACTGCAGCATTATTAACACAACACACAAGTCTGTCCTTTATTAACTCATGTTTCAAAATCACCAAATCTGCACTTTTTTCAAGTCTTATTTTTCAAGTCAGTGACATAAGCTGCAAAAGTTTCACTTGGCATTTGGTCTCTTGTATAAAATAAGTTCCTCTCTAATGCAACATTTGTCTGGGGGGTTGCACATTTCTCTAAATTTATGTTTTATGTAATCAGGGTCCTCCCTTGATTCAACCAGTACAACAATGTGGCAGTTTCCCCTCTCTCCTGCATACAGTTCTGGTGCATACACAAATGAATGCTCTCTTTCAATGGCTTCTAACCCAGCTTACTTAAGCAAAATGAATGTCTGTGTACATGCATCTTTGTCAGAAACAGCTGATTGTATGAAAGTATCATATTCTTGCTCAAATACTCTGATTCTCTGCTATATTATGATCAAACACAAGTGGACTTGGTCTGTGAAATGCCTATGCCATGTCAACAAACAGTAGTGAATTTGTTTGAAATTATGTATGAATATACACTCATATAAATATGCCAAAATGTTATGCCAGTACTTGTAATTATGTCCAGTAGCATAACAGACACTTTGAAATAAGTCACTTCACCAAACAAGACTCTGTAGCATAAAAACACTTTAAAATCAGTGTACTTTATGCAACCACTCCTTATCAGTGTAAAAAATACTTTGAAATGACTGCACTTTGTGAATAAACCATACACAGCAGAAAAAGCTCAGAGTAAGAAACACTTTAATATGAACACACTTTGCAATATAACTGTACTTTGCACACAGTAAACTCTTTGAAATGATTGCACCATAATAAACACACACTCTGCAACCACTTTGCACACTCTGAGATACTTTGAACAATTCTAGTTATGCTTTGAATGGCTTTGGCCAATGCAAAATAGTAGTTTGTGCCCAGACACAGTCATTTACTGACAACGTTAAGTCACCTTGCTCTTTAAGCTTATTTTGCCCTTTTATTATACTCGTTATACCATTTAACCTCTTATCATGCTCATTGTACTTTTATTGTACTTGTTTTACTTTAAACATGTGCTCGTTATGCAAACCAAAAGTAATTCTGAGCCCCATATGAATATTTCTGCTAGTTTTATCAAATATTGTGGTTTTGAACATTTTAATTAATAATGCATTTTGTACCTTTTGTTTGATTAATAATACATTCTGTGCTACTCATTTAATTAATAATGTGTTCTGTGCCTTACAAGTGATGTGTTTCATTTTTTTTTTGCAAGGTAAATCATTTATTCAAGTTCTGGTTATCTTAAGTTCATTTCTGGCCCTTTTTGATTTTTGAGCTCCATTTCACTCCGCCAGCTCAATCTGCCTTCACCTTTAAGTCTGCACCTCATGGCTTGAAGAAGTTGCACTCTCTATCCTAGGTCTGACACCATGTTGCTCATCCGGTCAGGATAAAATAGACAAGCAGTTGTGGATTCAGTTCAAGCAGCTTTATTACACACACACACATTAGGAATGAGGCTTTTTAATTTAAACTTAAATAAACTTATAAAAAGATAAAGCAATAACCAACACAGTCCTGGCACTCTAGGAGGCTGAACATAAAAAGTTTTAAGCACAGCGAAATGTGGAACCAACAGCTTTATTGCATTTACATTTACACTGTCATTTCCTTCATTATCCTCCACCTCCTAAAACAGAGAGCAATTATCAACCTCCAAATCCTCCATAATCTGGACTAATAATGCCAAAACAAACAAAACAGAGAAAAGAGTGCCCAAAGGTAATAAATAAAGCAATAACCAACACAGTCCTGGCACTCTAGGAGGTTGAAAATAAAAAGTTTTAAGCACAGAGAAATGTGGAACCAACAGCTTTATTGCATTTACGTTTACAGTGTCATTTCCTTCATTATCCTCCAATTCCTTAAACAGAGAGCAATTATCAACCTCCAAATCCTCCATAATCTGGACTAATAACGCCAAAACAAATGAAACAGAGAAAAGAGTGCCCAAAGGTAACACTATCCTCTGCTGGCACTTTTCATGCTTCTTAAGACAGAAGTGGTGAATTTCATGACACCCATGCAGAGGGACAATACAGTTATGACTGCTGTATCCTACACAGATGCACTCTATAAGCACTTACACAAGTGCATGGATCGTGCTATCCCAAACAGAACCAAGATGCTATCCTCCAAAAAAGGAAGCTGATCTGGAGGTCCCCTGCCTTAAACAAACTCTACAACAGAAGGAAGAAACTGTTGCAAAAGAGAGAGAAATCCCATGAATGGAGGAGTTCCCTGGTCAGCCTCAGTAAGAAGCTGAGATCCCTTATAAGATACTCCAAAGCTAGCTATGAAAAGAATATCACCACTGATTCCAGGGACATCCACAAAGCATTCTATAGCTATGTCAAGAATCTCCATGGCAACACCCAGATCTGCTCTGAGTTACAGCACAACAGCATGAAAATTACTGAACCAACTGATATTGCCAACATCCTGGCAGATAGGTTCAGTGCTAACTTTACCCCCCTCTCACCCCCTAAGGGGCCCATATCTATACAGGAAGAATGCAGAGTCCCTGTTATCAGAACTATGCAGGTAAAAGATGCACTTTCTAAATCCAAAAACACAGCATCCATGGGACCAGACAACATCCCAGGTTGCGTATTACACGAACTTCAGAATGAACTGGCTCCCCACCTAAGCACAGTGCTCAATCATCGTCTCGCATCAGGCTTTGTGCCCACTGAATGGCGCACAGCGACAGTTATCCCACTGCACAAAGGGGTAGCCACCACTGATCCTGGGAACTATCTACCGATTAGCCTGATGAGCCTGGTCTGTAAGGCCATGGAACGTATCATCATGGAACTCATCATCATGGAACTCATAAACAAAGACATTGATAACCTCCAAACTCTGGATCCCACCCAGTTCAGGTTTGTGAAAGGAAGATCTTGCCTCCTGAACCTGATCAACTTCTTTGAGGCAGTCACCAAAGCTGTAGATGAGGGTAAGGTGGTTCACACAGCCTATTTTGACCTCGCCAAGGCTTTCAACACCATCCCCCATTCTGGAATTATAGCTAAACTCACTAAACAAGATATAGATCCCTACGTTGCAAGATGGGTTGCCAACTAGCTCAGTGACAGAACCAACACTGCAAAAGTTGCAGACACAAAATCTGACTTCAAACCAGTGACAAATGGAGTACCACAGGGTTTAGTCCTAGGACCTCTCCTGTTTGGTGTCTACTTCTCTGAAGTATAGGCTAAAACAGAAGGACTTTGGTGAATGAAGTTCACAGATGACTGCAAACTAGCAGCCATAGTTTAGTACTGAAATGATGTGGACATCCTACAGAAGGGCCTTGCTGAGACAGATGCCTGGTGTCAGAGCCATGGCCTCAAGCCTAATGTCAAAATATGCATGGTCATCCCCTTTGGTAAAAACTTTGTACCCATGAACTACCACATAGGCTGCAGTCTACCTAATGCCAAATGTATGGACCCAGGTGGACAGTAGTCTCTCCTTTGATAATCACATCACCACAGTATTCGGGAAATCCTTCTATATGGCACACCTCATCACAAAAGGGTTCTCATCTAGAAAAGAAGAGATCATTGTTCCCCTTTACCTGACACTCATTAGACCCATTATAGAGTACAAAGCCCCTTTTGGAATTTACCTCATAAGACAGCTGCAACAGCTGGAAAGGCCTCACAAGTACCTCACAAAGAGGATTACTGGCCTCAAACAGATGCCCTACACTGACCATCTCAAAAAACTCCAGCTTTACTCCGTAGCATATCGCCTACTCTGAGGTGATCTCTGCCTAACATATAAAGCTATGTCAAACCCAGAGCTGTTGGACATGCTACACCTAAAGAAATCCTAATCCTCCCGAGCTACACACTCTAGGGACCTAAACCTTGTCACCACAATAAACAGGACATGCTGGAGGGATAGATACCTGTCCCAGAGACTTCCCATACTCTGAAACAAGCTGCCCATCTATGTCAAGCAAAGTTCCTCATTATCACTCTTCAAGAAAAATCTTGATAAGTGGACGGGAAATAGGAAATACATGCCGAGGATCACTTCTGTGGCTCTGCTCAACAGAGGCACAGGAAAATAACTTTCCTGGGTGGCGTAAGCCAGGGAACCATGTTGGCTAGGCTTACTTAGGCCCTTGGGCCAATAGCCTAATACCTACCCATAAACCTACACACAGTTCAGCAAGAGAGACATTCACAAGGTCACATACAAGAGTGTATACAAACTTGTGAATGTCTGTATATATGTATGTCTGTATATATGCATACATTTATTTATTTATTTTACATTTGTTTACTGGGCAAGTCTGACTGGACACAGGTCCATTTTCAGCGGAGGCCCGGAGAGAAAAGCTCCACATTACAATACATTACATGAGAGTAAAAAGTAGTAGAACATACATACATATGGAGTATATACACATCAGGACAACATGCTGGTGATTAACAACCATACATATAGCATATATACATACAACATGATATCATGCTAGTGAATAACATTTCTTACAGTAGACAATCAGAGGTACATTGTTTTTTCTTTTGCAGTTATAAGTTTTGTAAGGTAAATGTATACAGGTTTTGAAGCTTTCAGGGGAGAAACTCTTTGCATATAGCTGCACCCTGACAAATTGTCTTGGTATGGATTAGCCTGGTGAGTGGCATGAACATAGCCAGTTACTTAGATAGTGGGTTTTCAGGAGTTTTTTGAATTGACTAAAAGAGGTGGTAGAAGTTATTTGGCTTGGTAGTGTGTTCCAGGTTTTGGCAATGGTGTTGGCAAAGAGGGACTTACCAGCTTTGTTTTTATGTTTTAATATATATATATATATATATATATATATATATATATATATATATATGGGAGCCCTTAATTTGTTCGAACTTTCAAATGTTTGAATTTGTTCGAACTTTCAAATGTTTGAAACTCATATTGCCGACACCATATGTGCAAACGTTTGAAAGGCCGAGAAATGATAGCAAAGATCCCGCTACAGTGCGGGACTGGGAGATTCCCCTTTCTTGCACTATAGTGCGATCTCATAGTGAGAATATTTAAGTAGCAGGGGATGCAGGGGGGGCTTGCCTCCCTGCATAACACAGTTTTACTGTGTTTACAAGTAGGTAATTTGTGCTATTTCAGGATGTCTGTCTTTTGAAATGTCGATCATATGGTGTCGGCCATATAAAAGTCGGCATTCTGAATGGTCGACATTATATATATATATATGCATCCACGATATTTAGATGACATATTTATTTTGTGGAAGGGTTCTCAGCTTGATATTATTTCATTTATCAATTCCATAAACAATTCTACATCTTTTTTAAGATTTAGTTACTCTGTAGGTTACCACAGAATTAATTATTCAGATGTGGAGATTAGTTGGGACCCAATTGAGAAGAGGTTGGTGGCCAGTATTTACTGTAAACCTACATATTCTAATAGTCTTTTATATTTTGCAAGTAGTCACCCTGAGCACCAGAAAAAGGGTATTGGGAAGGGACAATTTGTATGTCTCACTAGATTGGTGTCTGAAGATGTGACCTTTATAAATGAAGGATGTACATTTTTTCAAATGTTCCATACTGGTGCATACCCACTTGAATTGGTACAAGATGTCTTTGAAGAGGTTAGAGAAAAAGGAGGGAAAGGGACTTTAGCTCCCCTCCTCAGATCAAAAGGTAGTGTGGGGGGCTGGAATTTCCAAAAATGTAGTTAAAGAATATACTAACACCTTTGTTACCACATATACTGTAGATGGTTATAATATTTTTAAAACTCTTAGAAATAATTAGAGAATTTTTACTTAGTTTGAGATTACACATTGGTTAATAGGAGTACACCCATGTATTATTTATAAAAAAAGGGAAAAGCTTGAAACAGTATCTGGAGTCATTTGAGATGACTATGATACAATATACACATTAACAAAGTGGTTGTTTCAAGTGTAGTACATGTTCACAGCGTAAGTATATCCTTGAAAGCAAGGAATTTAGGGTGAATGGTACCTGAGTAAAATATAGGATCCATTGCACTTGTAACTCATTGGGAGTTAATTTATGTTGCTGTATGCCACCAATGTAAAGCATTTTATGTAGTGAAAACTCAGAGACATTTTAGGGAGCTTATATACAAACATATGCTCAATATTAAAAACAAGAGAGAACACAATGCTTTATATAAACCTGTTTTTGTTTTCCCATCGCATACTTTTATTTTTTTTTTGGCTTCAATACTGTTTACAAGGGCATTCAAGGGGGGCCTTGGGAAGATTTAATTGAAATGTGTAAGTTAAGGTGGCAGATTAAGCTTAACTCCATGGCCCCACCTGGTCTCAATGAACATTGCTCTATAGCTAGTGTATTAAGGTTAAGGTCTTATGTTATTTGAATTGTTTGAGAATTAATTGTTTTTAACATGAATCTTTCTTACTTTTATTATGTTTTTGCTGATTTTATGTTTTATATGTATTTTTGACTTATTGTTTAATATTTTGTATTAACAAAATGTGTTTAATGTTTAACATGGACCTATGGTCTATATATCAAGTAACAGATGTTTTATTGGTTGTTTTGAAACGTGACTTGAGAGAAGGCATTTTAACTGAATTACAGTTTATTATTGGCTTGATTCTGAGGAGGTCCTTGATGTATATGGACAAAAGAGCTTAATCAAGTAACCCAGTTTTGGTTGAATGAAGTATTTTTAGCTGACACCTTGGGGTTGTGTCCATTCCAGTTATTTGTCACATACAAGAGTGACCAACATGCAACTCAGGTCCTTTCTCATGGTAAGGAAAGGGTAGGATGGTAGAATCACTGATCTCAGTCATCCCCAGTGAAACAGTTGGCGTACAGCATACACCACTTGTTGCCACAATAAGCAACAAGCATTGGTCAGAAAATGTGTAAAGTCAACAGAGATCAGGCTGAATATCTGGAACTTGACTTGAGAGAAAGCACAACAGTTCAAGGAATTACTCATGACTCTAGCACCTCAAGAGGAAGGGAAAGAAGTGGAGTTGAAGAAGAATGGCAGCACCTCAAAACAGCTTGTGTGAAAACTACAAAACAGATATGCGGCTAACCCAAGTATAGAAATAAGGAAAATTGATGGTGGAATGCAGACGTCCAGGAAGTCATCAAAAGAAAGGAGTGTAAAAAAAGTGGATGATAGAAAAGATGTACATGGCTAGGAAGGAATGCTAGGTGACTAACAAAGTGACTAAGAGAGGAATTGCAATAGCAGAGAACAAGGCATCAGAGGCCCTCTACCAGCTTGTGGAAAGTGACTCAGTAGATAGCACAAAGAAGCTGTCTCAGGTTGCAAGGCAAAGACAGAAAAATAAAGAAGATAATCAGACTCCCTTTAGAAGGGATGAGCACAACAACCTGCTCACCAGCCCACAGGGCATGAAAGCAGATGCAAGGAGTACTTCCAGAAGCTTCTGAAGCTATACTGTCCCAGACATAGCCCACAATGACATTATAGGAGGAACAGGCATGAAAGCAGATGCAAGGAGTACTTCCAGAAGCTTCTGAAGCTATACTGTCCCAGACATAGCCCACAATGACATCAGAGGAGGAACTAACCATAGAAGAAGTAAGAACAGCACTAAGGAAAACAAAGTCAGGGAAAGCAACAAGCTCAGATGAGGTCACAGCAGATATGATAAATATGGTGGATGAGATAGGAGAGAAATGGCCCCTGAGGGTACTCATAGGGGTATGGAAAGAAAGGCATATCCAAGATGACTGGAGAATGTGTACTAGTAAAACCAAAATACTGGTGATGGCATGAGGAATGAAATGATAAACAATCTTCTTTAGCATATACTTTATTTTCAATGCTTTCACCTTGCGACTTCTTCAGAACTAAAAACAGCACTTATATATACATACTCATTAACACCTCATTACATCACACCATTAATCAATTTCCATTTAAAGTGCCTCTGTGAAATTTAAAATATTAAGCCTATAAAAACGTTATTTATTTATTTATTTATATACAATTTCCTATATTTCAAAAAACATTTGATATTAATAACTTAATTCAGTCTTGGTGTTTTATTTTCCTGAAGTTGTATCTGCCACCAGGTTTCTCTTTGTTCTAAATTTTTTTTAAAATCACTTCCCCTTGCATCTAGCTTAACTATTTCTAAGACTGAAAAAAGAAAATGTATATGTCCTGCACTCAACTGTGTGCCTATATAAAGTGCTTTTTTATCTCTATTTTTGATATTATAATAATGCTCCCTCATACTTTTATATACTTAGTGTAATCCCTTATAAACATTTTTTTCAAATTATAATTATTAATATAAACAAAACTGGGTTTACTACCTACAACATCAAACAAGTCTGTATTCCCTTCTAAAATCTTCCAGTTATTGTCTATTATTGTTCAAATTTCTTTACTGTCTACTGACATCTCCAAATTACAAGTAACTCTGTGATGTTTACCCCCCCCCCCCAGTTATTACATTAGTTCTAAATGATGCCTTTAATATAGGGAGGTATCTCTCATATCTTTTACTATAAATTTCATCTACTGATTTACTAAGTTCACTTTTATTATACCCGCTAGAAGTAAACATCTCACAAATTTTTATGAATTCTTCTTTTGTGACTTCATCCTTACTAGTCATCCGGCTACACTTTATTAATTGACCTTTTGGTATATTTTTTCTCATAAACAGTGGATGATTACTTTTATTATGTAGATAACCGTTTACAAATGTCTCCTTATGATGTATTTTACTTTCAAAGACATTATTTGTTCCATTCAAATAGACATTAAGATCTAAAAAGTTCACATTTATTCCTGAAGAAGTCCTAAGATGAAAGCGGTGAAAATAAAGTATACGCTAAGAAGATTGGTTATTGTTTCGTTCCTCATGTCATCACCAGTATTTTGGTTTTGTTTGTGGTTAGTTCCACTGTACAAGATCAAAGGAGACATTCACAACTCTAAGCAGTACATAGGTATCAGACTCCTGTCAAATTGCATGAATGTTTTGGAGAGGGTGATTGATATCAAATACGCAGAGTAATAGAAAGTAAGATGGGAGAAAAGCAGTTTGGATTCAGATCAGGATGCAACACTAGTGACCCAATGATTGCAGTGACACAGATACTTGATAAGAAGCCAGAGATATTGGAATAGTCCAACTGGGCATTCCTAGACTTGGAGAAAGCATATGCCAAGGTCACAAGAAACCTGGTTCAGACAGTCCTAAGTTGATTCAAAATCCCAGAAGTATTAGAATTGGTGCAAGCTATGTACAAGGCCCTTATGACTCCAGTACAAACAGTGTTCAGTCTCATAGAGGGGATCCCAGTGAAAGTCGGTGTGTATCAGGGTTCAGCTCTGAGCCTTCTGCTTTTCTTACTGGTTATGGACTACATTAACAAAGAGGTCAGAGGGGACAGAGCAACAAAGTTGCTGTATGCTGATGATATGGCATTATAGGCAGACTTCAGCAAAAAGCAAAACTTAAGGCACATGGGATGAAGTGCAGATAAGACAGTTGTAATGGCAGCAAGTGGGAGAAAGAAGAAGAAACTGAGAAATGAGACTGAAGGAAAGACAGAATAAAATGTTGCTTGTAGAATCACATCCAGCCTGTGAGTGCATGGACTGGCCAACCTGTACATCTGACAGAACCATACCCATGTAAGTTAGGGAGCAGGTAGCTCAGCGTTATCATAACTTAAACAGGTGGAGGTACATAAATACAGGTGACAGCAATGCTATAATATAGGTTATGATGGTTGGATGTGAATTCAGTAGTAGGAGGCTGTGAGTAATCAGGGGTCACATTTCCTCATTGATGGGGTTCAGCTACCATGTTGTGACCATTAATAATGTCCACTGTGGTAGCTTGAGGTTCTGGAGCTTAATGCAGTCCATGCAGTGAAGTCATAGAACAGTAGGACTGCACACTTGTACAGTGATGGTGTCCTATGCCAGCAGCCTACTGGGCATCATCATCCTTGAGCAGGCAAGGCACTCCATGTGCCCACAGGTGATACTGATGGGGTAGAAATATGGACTATTCACTTACAGCCCATTGAGCCTAAGGATCATCAGTGCCCATACTCATTAGAGTGAAGATAGCTAGGGGTTGAAGGCTGTTTGGCCACAGCTGACCATGATGCTGTCTCAGCAATTCTTTATTGATTAAGTACAGTTGGCATTTATCTGGCTGCCTCATATCCAGACCCTTCCATTGCAATAGACAGCATGGATTGCAGATGAAGACAAGAGTCAGTTATAATGTTTCTCATTGAAGCAACCGAGGACTCAGTATTTCCCAACAGCAACCTCAGCTGATCTGTCTGCTCCCTGCCACTATACTCCAGAGGCAGCTTGTGCTATTGGACTGAAGCCACCCCAGCTAAAATTAAAATAAAATAAGACAATAAAACAAAAATAAAATAACATGAATGAAAAAATAAAATCAACCGAGAGTCCCGGAACATCACACATGCACACTAGCAGCATTTCCCGATATTCAGACTGCTGCTGAACCAATCTGGAGCTTGCACACAGAATCCAGACTGTCTCCACCAGCAGTCCAGATTACGAAGGCAACATGCAAGTCAGAATTTTCCCAGCAGTTAGAACTGTATAGACTGGAAGGGGATCAGACTGCAACGTCCGCAGACAGGCTGAATCTGGTGATCTCGCCGGGAAGGATAGGACGACTAGGCTGGTGCTCTCACGGGACGGATAGTTCGAGCAGGTGAAACTCCTCCTAGGACAGATTTCCAACTTGGGGCTGGGATCTGGTGACTTGCTCAGGTAATTGTAGTGGGGGTGTGTGTGTGTAAAATGCCCCACTTGCTACATGGTTGTGGGTAGAGAGAAAGGCTTGAAACCCTGTACCTTGGACCCAAGGGGCAAGATCCAGAATTCCCTACCCACCACCATTTGTAAAGAAATTGCAGATTTTTGCCTCATATATGTTCTGTTCTGTTCCTCATAAAATCTGTGGTTTCTGTATTTTTGTTTCTTAACACAGCCAGTAGTGCAGTGGTAGCATTATTGCCTGACAGCTAGAGGTTGTCTAGTTTGATTCTTGGCTTGTTTGGCTTCTGTGTGGAGTCTGCATGTCCTCCCTGTGTTAGTGTGGGTTTGCTCTGGTGTCCTTGATGGACATTTGAAATTTGTCCCTATTTTTAGGACTGTATTCTCCCATTATTGGCTTCATCCAGGTTTTTTGTGCCAAGGTTGAGAGCTATGGTGATAACTGAACTCACTGAATATGTTTGGGTGCTATATTCGCCCATTATTGGCTTCGTTCAGGTGTTTTGTGCTAAGATGTTGACAGCTATGGTGAGAGCTGAATTCACTAAATGGTAGCCATTTAAGTTTCAGTCTTCCTTTCTTTCATAAAACAGAAGATTTGTCATAGTGGTGTGTTGTTCTGACTGTTTTGTACAGGGTCCTGGGTTCAATACTTGGCAGTGAAATGTGTGGTGGTAACACAGCATTTTATTCTAACAACTTTCCAACATTATACAAGCAATGTTTAAAATGTGTGCCTGTTTTTTTTTGGTCTTTTGCTCCCCCTCCCCGTAAATTTTGGATTTTTCCAGATTTCTTGTGCTGCAAAGTTCAGAGATACAGCTGAGTGTCAAGTAGATTTTACATGAAGCTGAGAGCTGCAGGGGGAACAAAAGTTTAGAGCTGCTTATGCCAAGTCTGCTTGCATTGTTAATAGCACAATAGGTAGTGTACTTGCTTTTGATGCAGAAGGCTGTGGGTTCTACTCCCACAGTAGGTAAATGCATTGCTGATACTGTACTGTATTGTAAAGGGGGTGGATGATGCAGTCCTTTTTGATGAAGATACCTAGTAACTATGAACATGTTATCAGTTTGCCATCCATTCCCTATTGCAATATTACTAGCTTATCATTTTTTTAATGCAACTTAGGCAATTTATTCCTCAAGGGCAACAGGCACTTTATTTGTAGATGAAACAATGACATATAAAGTTGTCTGCTAGCAGCAACATCTTCATTAATTACAGATTTCTTTAATGTGGAATTATTTAGATGACTTTTACTTCTTCAGGGATTGTGCATATTTATTGATATTGGTGGATTGTAGAAGTCTGAGTAGACTTTTATGATAGAAATGTTCAGAACTGGGCAGTTTTGTCATTATTGGTGCATGCATTTTGTTTCATTGTTTACTGGAAAAATGTTCTGAAATGGGCAATTTTGTCATTATTGGTGCATGCATTTTGTTCCATTGTTTACTGGAAAAAATGTTCAAAACAAATTTAAAACGCCCTCTAACAACTGTAGTAGTATTGTACAAGGAATATAATTTAATACAGTCAGGAAGGTATATCAAAGACCACGTGTATGTTTCGCGTGCAAGGGGCCTATGATTTGAAAACAGCCCAAAGTTAATCTTTATCTGTCACTGGCAAAATGTATTTTCTTTGAATGTGGGTTTCAATGCTGTTTCAATGAATGTGAGTTTCAAGGGCAGAGAAGTTTTAATGCTAAGTCTGTTTTCATTGTGAGATTGCATTGCTTTATTTAGCAGATGCCTTAGTGTTTGTGCTGTAAAATGCAAAATAAAACTTTCGAATGAAGTCCAAATCATCGTAGAAGTAAAGCAGTATGCACATTAGTGTTTATGGTAAATGGGGTGAAATAGTCAAGTAATGGTTCATTTTAATGGCTGCAGGGGGAGGCTCCATTCAACCATGATTTTGTGAGGGGGAAGGGCGGCAAACTCAGACAGCCCCGGCTGAACTATACCTCTCAACTGTCCAGATTTTCACAGAATAAATAGATTTGGCTTCTTATTTTTGGTTTGTTTCTCATAAAATGTATAGTTTTCTAGCAAATAATTTAAGAATTAAGTCACTAAATAATGACAGACACTAAGTTTCAGACTTCATAACCTTCAGAAAAATGCATGCTAAAGCAAGACCTGTTATTCTATCAATTGTCTCAGTTTAAACAACAATTTATAGTACTGTTTATATGTCCCCCCAGTATATTTGGCCTTGTCCAGATTTCCTGCATTAACAGGTTGAGAGGTATGTGCAAATAAATTGCTTTATAGAATTAGGCATATCCAAACCTCTCAACTGTCCCCGATTTTGGCTCAAAATGTTGCTCTTCCTGCAATTATCCTGCTGCAAAATGGCAATTTTGGAAGAAAATATGGAGGGCTTACAGTTAAGAAATAATTGTAATAATCAGAGTTATATTGCATGTAGATTATTTTATTTTGTCATCTGCTCAAGTTAGCAGTACTAATATTAAAAAGTGTCCCTTCTATGATAGGTTCCCAGCTGTATTGTGTGGCTATTTTATATTTTTGCATCACATTTTTGATCCATTTTTCATAAAATTGTGTTTTTTTGGCAAATTAGTGTCAAATCACTAAAGACTAAAGTTAGAAAATAATGACAGACATTTGAGTTTCAGATTTCATACCTTTCAGAAAATTCATACTAATGCAAAACCTACTATTCTATTATCTTGCTAAGTTTATAAGAGCAATATTTAAAAATTGTCCTTATTTTTTGGGCCTTTGTCCCACTTCTATGTATGTATCTGTCCATATTTCTTGTTCTGAGGTTGAGAGGTATGACAAATGTGTCAGGGCCATCACAGTCATCCAGGGACATTTCAAATTGTGACATACTTGTTGCACCCCACTCCCCCATGTAGTGATTCTGGATGTGTCCAAGCAAGGCAAGGAGCAGTTATGCAGTGCAAATGTGCAGAGTATCACCACATCCAAGGTAGACACAAGTGCTACTTTTATTCTGTCCTTGATTTTGCAGAATGTTCTGGTTTCTGTCATATTTTTATACTGTTGATTTATGCTTATTATTACTCAGAAAGTGCCTGTTGCTCTGTGTTTAAGTAGCAATGCTTTAATGACCACCAGGTAAGCTTGTCTGAGATTGTAAGATGCAAGTAAGCTTTAATAAGCATACTGTTAAAGAATTGCCAACATTGAACGCCTTTCTGTATTTGCCATGCAGAGAATACTTACATAACTAGATAATGTAAAAGCCTTGGGTATTGAAATGCATATGACAGTATTTGTAATAAAGGACAGGATTACATTATTTTAAGACGCTCATTACATTTGTTGAGGACTTGCAGTCATCTTTGCAGGCTTTATCTGTAAACCAAACAGAATGCCAATCTATCATGTGTGGTCCATTACCTGTTCAGTAATCCTTTAAGCAATGTATCTTGAGCTTGTTTCTTGTTTGCTTTTCATTTTTTACTTTGATCATGTTTTCTCCATGAAACAAATAGATAGTTGTTGTCAGGCAGCAGGTCTTTTCTGGATAAGAAACATTTTTATAAGTGGGGGTATCACAGAGATTGCTACTTTCAGCATGTTACTTGGTACTTTAATAAAGCTGAATATAAATTATAATTAGAACTGCAGTGCAAGGAGAAGTGGTTTGAGTTGAGTGCTGCTTGTTTTTCTTATACTTGATTTTGACTGGAATTCCAGTAATGTATTTAAAAAGTAATTTATTTTTTCATGCCTCACAACCTTTTTGTTTCCGTCTAGATATTAAGTAAGCTGTCATGCAGCCAATGCATTTAAATATTTTTTTTCTACACTTCATTTTGTCTTGATTGGACTCTCATAATGATGATTTGGCACCCAGGACAGTGTATTTAATTAAAGTTACAGTTTTTGTGGTTTTGAGCATAGCCCCTCCCCTTTCTAGTTGGTCACACCATTTCCCACTGACCCCACCCAATCAGCTATATCCTGCAGCCCCTCCCTTTGATTTGAAGTCACCAGCCACCACTGCTATACCCCATATCACTGTGCAGGTGTTGTCATAAAGCAAACTCACAAAGCTTTTGGTAGCAGTTGTCTGTGCCTGAATCTCTGACCTGCAAGTTCACTGATTTATGCCAAGTGTTGCACTCATAACAGGGACATACCTGGAGGTATGCTTGCACTGTGAATCCAGTCTCCACACATCTCTCCTATGTTAGGCGTGTGCATGTTGGAAGCATTGTGAATTTCAGATGCCATGTGGACTGGACACTCAATGGGTAGCTGGGGGTGTGTCACAGTTACAGAATGTCCACCATGTACTGGTGGGGTTGTGGGATCAGCCTGTACTTCTACAGTGGACACTACCATGAGGAATATAGATGAGCCCTCCTATAATGATGTAACACACAATCGTACTGTGCCATTGAAATATGCCATGTGGACTTTGCCAACATTATATGCTACAGGTGACCTGTAGACTTTAGGCAAATTATTTCTTGTTGACCTGCTCTCTCCAGTTGTAGAAATTGTGAAAATATGAATGCCAGTTCTCAGACATATGCCTATACCCACCCTCTGGTAAACACAGTGTTACATAATTAAACGTGTTCAATATACGAAAACATACATACGTACCTTGGCATGCTAATCTTTAGTTACAGAACAGAAGTACCAGAAGATATGTAGAAATTCCATGGTAAATCAAACACGTCATGTACCAAACATTGTATTATATGGACTTGTTCTTGATATTACTAATCTGATGTTTCCTCTGTTGATACTGTTGATAATCAAATGGCTATCACAGCCCAGTTCCCACATCCAACCTACATCTGGCATGAGGGTGTACACTTCTAAAAATAGAGAATGAGAGAGAATGAACTCTTCCACCTCTGTGAAACAGTTTAGTGTTGATGGTTTACCCATATGGTGGGCATGTCCTTGGCAGTGTCATGTGACTTGCTCTTCACATGGCATATCATATCAGTTGCCCTTCACTTCACCTTTGCAGATAACTATTATGGTTGCCCACAGCATTTACATACCTGTATCACTCCTTACTATAGCTAGTTCTTATAGACCCTTGAGTGAGAATTTACTGTGCACAGAGGGCCTGCAGTAACATTTCTATCTTTTAGGGAATGAAAATTTCCAAATGTTGATTCTGTCATGTGGGAGGGCACATGGCAAGCCCTGTGTGATGCACATGTCAATTGGGGGATATGTATAGGATGCTGAGGAAGTCATTTATTATGGTTAATGCCACTCTTCCCCAGTTACGCAGCTGGTTGTCAGGCAACTGTAGTGTTTTACATATCCCCCCATGTACAAATTGCTGCAACGGATGGTTTCCCAGGCACCTTCCTGCATCTACCTATTGGACCCATGTAAGTCATGGCTAGGAACTGTATAAACACATCCTTTGGCTAATTCCCTTTTGTAGCTACGACATTGACAACACCCCCCTCCAGAAAACTGGTCCTGTAGTTAGGGATCAGTGAAAAGCTCTTTGATCACCATATATGTACTGCTGTAAGGAAATCCCTTTTTATCACACAGCTGACATCAAAGGGTATGGTGTTCAGTGACATTATTTTTCTTCACTTGCCACTCTTTCGGTCAACCATCGAGTATAATACCCCTTTTACTGTGAACCTGTCCAAAAACTTTTCATAGCTGGAATAACCACAGTGCTTCTTCATAAATAAATGCTCTTTTATGTCACTGAAAATGCAATGGATATGTGTAATATTGTTCTTCCCCATAATATGCCACCTCTGTTTTACTATGCAGTTCTTTCCTCATTTCATCCCAATTGAAGTCTTTTGCACATATTTGGTTAGATATGGGCCACATTGCAATACAGACTACACGTCATTTAGCGCTACAAAGGCATGTAGCAGTTGTTTATAAATCGCATCCTAAATAATAAACATCACTACTTTATGTAATCATGCAAGCCCCAAAACTTTGCAACTTCACTTTGTAGGTCACTTGGTACCTTACCAACAGTCATGTCAAAGACTATGCATCCCCCTAATTCATTCTAAGTAACCTTAAATATCAAATATCCTTTACAAAGTTATACTATTTCAAAGTCCTGTAGCACAGAAAACAACTGAATTTACTGCACGTGGTTACAAGAGAATAACATGTCCTGTTTTTATTTCTTCATTATAATTCCATCTAGTTTACTGCCTTCAGGACATGAAGTTGTGAAAATATTTAATTACGCAGAGCGGCCAAATCTCTTGAGCTCATACACTTTATTATGCAACATTTAAATGACTAAATAGCATGCATACAAGTTAAAAGCATGATTTTCTTCTTAAAAGAAACTGAGAGAGAGAGAGAAACTAACTGTAGAGCATTGTTGTCCTCTTTACTATAAAAGGCCTTTCCTTCATACAAGAAGCTATAATTCAGTTCTGAATTCCAGCACTTACTAGCTCTGTTTTTGCAGGTGTCATAGCTCCTTTTATTTTGTCTGATATAATTATACCTTCAAAATTCAATTCATCCTGTTTTATGATTCTTTCCAGTTCAATTGTCTAACAGCAAATAGTTATAAATTGTTTGTTCAGGAGTTGAATATGTACTTGTCTGTGGCCACTTGTCTTCTGTTTATCTCCATTTTACATTTAACAGCAGTTTCTTTGTATTATATAATTTATTGTAGCTCTTTAAGACTATGCTGTCCACTTGAATACTAAAACAGATAACTGTAACTTTTACTTATAGACAAAACACTTACAAGAACTCTGCATTTAAATATGTGAGCTACAGTATAAGTATAATGTGCTACTAAATTTAAAGTTAAAGTACTGCCACTGCTGCAGAAACTGAGACCTATATGTTATGATGTTATGTCAGTTATTTATTGTATTTATTGTATTTATTTATTTATTGAGAAAAGCTCAACAGGAATTTACAAATAAAGACTACAGATTTATAATACAATTATAAACAATTGCATTGGATCACATAGTATGAAATATGACATAGTGAGTACATATGATATCTGAAAAAGTAGAGGAATAAACAAAGGATTAACATTACCACTGTATTACACCACATTGAATAAAGGATAAACATAAGACATACGTATGATATTTGATAAAAAATACTACCTTATTACATACAGTTATAATTGAGCTATGTAGCAGACATACCATATAAAGTGATAGAACAGGCTGAAGGTGGAAGTAAAGACAGTTAGGAAGAGGCATCACATGGGTGGATTTGACCTGTAGAAAAGCTGCTATTTAGCAAAGTCAGTTTAGCAGGGCTAATGGGTATGAGGAAAGTAGCAGACAGACCCAGTGAAAGGCAGAGTTAAGATGAAAAGTTTGAGAGGAAAGGAGAGAGTTACTATGTACAGGTATGTGCTTAGCAAGGGAAGAGAAATTGCAAGGATTATATAGTTGCAAAGGTGCGGGAATGGCTTAAGGTGAAAGGGAGTAATATTATAAGATTATTTACATATGATGAGCATAGTATAGTAGGAAGGTAATGTAGGTAGCTACTGGTAAAGTGAAAAAGAATTAGTCAGGAATTGTGCATGGGCAAAGCCATTTTTTACTGAGGAAGCTCTTAAGAAAGTTTTTAAATTGAGTTGGTTTGGCAGTTGTGTGGAACAGTGTTCCAAAGTTTAGAGACATTGCTAGAGTAAAGAGGGTCTCCACAGGCATTGCTGGCTTTGGATACATGTAGTAGGGATTTATTCAATTATCAGAATTCTCAGCTGTTGGTGCAAGGGAGGAGCACTTGCGGAAGAGCAGAATTTTTTTCCAGTTAATGAACTTGTCTATGGGCAGTAATAAGTTGAGTGTAAGTGATGTAGTGGGTAAGTTCTAGCCAGTTTAGTTGTTGTAAGGCAGAGCAGTGGTGGGACCTTTGAGGGGAGTTAGTGGTGAATTTAGCAATTTTATTGTATCAGGTTACCAGTTTGGACAAGTCAGTTTTCTTTAGGTTAGTGGAGATAAAGGAGGGATATAACAGGGTGGAGAGTAGTTGTGTTTTGGGAATTGCCTGCCTAGTGGTGCTAGTGAGGAAGGGTTTGAGTCTGTACAGGGCACTTAGTTTAATGTGCATCTGTTTGATAGACTGGGATAAGTGTAGATCAAATTTCAAATTATTATCTATTAGCACACCTAGCAATTTTGCTTGGGTTCCGGTTACAATTATAGTGTTATTTGAAGAATGTAGCTGGAATGGGGTTGTGAGGTCACATGATTTACTGGGGTGAAAGAACACGAGTTTTGTTTTGGATGGACTCAGGATTAATTGTGATTCTGATACCCAGGCTTCAGCTGCCAGGAAGGACTGTTGCATCTTAGCTTCAAGTTCTTCTAGGGCAGATGCAGCACAGATGAGAGTGGAGTCATCAGCATATTGGAGATTGGAGGCTATAGAAGTGACTATTTGCAGCCTGTTGGTAAAAATACTGAAAAGTAGAGGACCTAGAATTAATCATTGGGGCACCCTCATGGTAATGGTAATCATTGGGGCACCCTCATGGTAATGGATATAAGGAAGGAAAGATCATGTTGCCATTTGGCAGCTTATTGCCAGTTTAAGTAACTATGGAACCATCTGAGAGAAGAGTGACTTAAGTTTTAGGGTATAGAGTTTGTTAAATAGTTTCTGATGAGAAACAGCATCACATGCTTTGGAAAGGTCCAAGAAACTGGAGAATACCAGATCCCCATCATTTCTATGTTGGTTAATAGTATTGGTAAAGCTGAGCAGGGCAGTTGTGGTACTGTGATTTTCTCTGAAACCATGCTGTTGTGAGGAAAGGACCCCATCAAGTGTTTCACAAGAACTTAACCGTGGCACATTTTATTACTCCTGAAACCCCTGTGTAGTATTGATAGTGGATGTTATCATCAGTTTCCTGTATTTAGTGTCCTCATCTTCTCAGTTTAAAACTTTGAAATTAGCAGGTAATCAGAGTAAATTTAATGAAGTTTATTTTAATCATAAATTATTCTGATCTCTTCTCAAAACACTGTTCCATTTGGTGACAGCATGATTTCAGTGTTTTACTACTTTTTCAGATATTCTTTTAAATTTTTACTTACAGCACATGCAATGGCACTATTATATTGCAATCAAAGCCTCTTATGCCAAGCTGCTGAAAGTAGACCATGTTTTTATAGCACATGTCCAGAACTGGTTCACGTGAAACAAGGTTACTGTGTGTGACAGTAGGATGAGGTACCTAGTGCAAGCCAGTGCTGTGGCAACTCATAAACTGAGAGCAGTAGATTGAAATGAGTATTAACAAACATGGCTGCTAAGATTTATTTTCAGGAAAGGAAAGGAAATCATAAAAAGTACAGGAAAAGTTCACTTCTCAGCTTTCCCAGAAAGAAAACAAAAACTATGACATTGTTTTTGAATGGGAGACTAGAGCTGATAATCCAACATCTGAGTTAGACAAAGCACTGTATCTAACAGATAGGGGAGGGGACAGAGGTTGTAGATGTTTACTAAGCTGGTCTACACATGTTCTGTGAATCCTGAAAAGGCCTTGAACCAAATCCCACAGAATGTGATGAGGAAGGTCCTGTAAGACTATGAGGTACTGGAGACTTTACTGTACAACATCTGCCTCTAGGTGAATACAGAGAACTGTTTGTGCATTCTTAACACTGATTTGCATTTCTTTCATTGGATGTTGTGTTTGCACCTTATTACCATTCTTGTTTATGATTTTCATTGGTAAGTTATCAAGGTACAGGTAATGCTATGAATATGTCCATTTTGAGGACTTGGAGGTGGCCATCCACTTTTGTTCATGTTGGCCTCTTTTGACTATATCTTCTGAAGTGGATTTTAGTGATTTTCTTTTGAGTGTGAAGTGTCTGGGAGGAGAAATGTTACCTCTAATTTTGATGTCATGGTATTATTTTGGAAAAGAGCGTCTCACATTCTTCAGGTGGTATGGGGACATCTGCATTTACTGAAGGAGTAAACTGACTTTTGGTGACTGAAGCATAGCCCTTCCATCTTGATTCAGACATAAGCCACAATTGATGATGCTGAACATGTCTGATGTTGTTTGGCAAAGCTATTGATTTATCAATGAACCAATGTCAATATTTCTACTTATGTGTTGAGATGTGGATGTTGAGGGAAGGAATGGCAATAGAATTGCAATTAGTAGAAATTAGCTTTCTTTGTTGGATCAATAAAGTGACACTTAACAGCAAAGTGGATAGCTCCACAATCCATGAAAACCCTCAGAGCAGGTGATGCTCATTCAGATTGAGACAAGTTATCTGCAGTGGGTTAGATTTTTTTATAATGATACCCCATGCACAGCTTCTGTTGGAGATGTTCAGGCACAAGATGCTGAGAGTAAACCACAGGGAAGACCTAAGACATGACCGATTATACTTCTATGCTGGTCTAAGAGATTGTGGGAATCATACACTATGATCTGAAATCTTCCAAGAAGGAAAAGGAATTTGATTTGCCCTGCTTAAACAGTATGCTGCCATACTAACCTTATCAGAAAAAGTTGAGACAAAAATATTCAGTTTTCTTCTTTCCTTGACTCTACTAGAATATGTTAGAGAAAGTCACTGTGACTTTTCTATGCAAGGCTGAACCTCTACAGAACCAGATACAGGCCCATCAGACTCACAAGCCATTTATGTAAAGCAGTGGAATGTATGACAGCAGAACTCATTTACATAGACCTAGGCAATTTAACTGATCTACAGCCCACTCAGACTGATTTTGTGAAGGACAGGTCCTATCTTCTAAACCTAGAAAACTTGTTTGAAAAAAGTTACAGCCTGTGGATAGTAATCACCCCATGCACACTGTTATCTTGACCTGGCCAAGGCTTTTGAAGCTATTCCCATTGACAGTATTATTGAATAAGTAGATAAACTTAATGCAAGTCCCTTCATTGTTTGTTGTATTGCAGAGTATCTGTCCAGAAGATCCCAGGTTGTGAAATTTGTTGGTACCCTCTCTAACTGTTAAATTCTAACCAGTAGAATGTCACAGAATTAGTGCTTTGGATTTTTTTTTTTTTTTTGGCAGTTATTTTGCAGATATCCATGCCAGTATCTCAGACATATGATTGACAAAGTTTGCTGATGACTGCAAGCCAGGGACTATCATCTGGTCTCCTAGTGATACCAAATTGCTCCAACAAGAGCTAAGATATGCACATACTTGGCATATTAAATACAGCATCAAACTAAATGCAAAAAAAAGCAAAGCATGTTAGAATTCAGCCAAAAAGTTGCTCCCACCTTATATGTTATAAATGGTACTCTTCTTCAGACAGAAATGATCAAAAGGAGATCTGGGTACTTTTGTGGACAACTTTATCTTATTCAGTCATCATATTTCCATCCTAGACAGGAACGTTTTTCTGGTCCAGATAATCTCCAAGAGAATATTTTCATAATGCAGATAAGTCATGTTGTTACTGTACTCACTCCTTATCACACCCATTATCAAATACAGAGCCCATTTTGGTAGGATAAATCCAAGCATATTGCTCAACTGGAAAGGACCCAACAATTGTAACCAACAAAACTAAAGGCCTTAAATCCCTCAACTATCCCAACAGATTAGCACAACTCCCCTTACACTCAGTAGGATATTGGCTACTCTGAGGTGACCTGTGTCTTACTTTTTGGACCATGAAAGGCGCAATCCTATCTGTCCACCCATTTCTTCAAAAAATCAGGGTGCTCTGCAAACACCCATAATAGGGACCTTAATCTATACCAACAAATAAACAAGACTCACTGGAGATGTTATGTTCCTAATTCAGTGTATTCCCAATCTGTGGAATAAGTTACCACTGCAAGTCAAGCAAAGTATTACTTTGTCTACCTTAAAGGCTAGTCTTGGATGGACAGACACACATTTTCACCATGGCTATCATATACAGTGCTGCCTGATTTGGGAACCAAGTACTATTAAGCGCATGTAAAGCATGGCAATAGCATTTAAGTATGTCTACTTAAACGTGTATATAGCTTGGCATCTTATGGTTCCTGTTATTGCTTGCATAGTATTATTCCTATTTTCCTATATTTCTGAGTGAAATGATGCTTTATATATTTCTTTCTTTTTTTTTTTTACTGAATGTTGTGAAGAAACAAATCATTTTTCCATGCACTAGTAATATTGCTATAACTAGCAGGGGTTCATAATGAAACAACAATTCCCATTTTGTTGAACTCATATAAAAATAACAACAATGTCTAAACTCCACAACATCAGTAATATAGTTTATTGTAACTTGTAATATTACAAAAAAACACAATTAAAACACTTTTAGAGGGGACAGCACCCCACTTTATCCCTAATGCTGGCATTTTGCATTCATATCCCCAGCCTGGAAAATATACTACTTGTGCGATTGCTTAAAGTTAGAATAAGGAAAAGTCTTACTTTTAAACCTTTCCTTTCTCCTAAGTCACAGTTTCCTCATCTTGGAATCAGTAGTTCACATAAGCAAATAAAATAAATACTAAATGATGCATACTTTTGATGAAACATTCATACCATATCAAATCCTGGGAAAATGAGACACAACCAAATGTAATACTTTCCCTTGTGTAAGCATCCATATTGTATTATACTTAATAATACAGTTCATAGATTCATAGGTGTGTACTGGGCTAATGACCCTGGAGCCTTTATAAGCCTAGCCCAAGAAGTGTCCTGGCATTGTGCTGCCTGACATTAGCTCCCAGTGCTTGTGTCAAGTAGAGCCACTGGAGTGATCCGCAGGGTGAACTTTCTATTTCCTATCCACTCATCAAGATTTGTCTTGAAGAGGGCCAGTGAGGTGCTCTGCTTGACATGGGAAGTCTATTCCAGAGCATGGGCAGTCTCTGGGTTATGAACCTGTCCCTCCAAGCATGTTCTGTTGATTGTGATAATGAGGTTGACGTCTCTGGAGTGTGTGGTGTGTAGGGATTGGGATTTCTTTAGATGTTTGTGGTCAGATCTAACCAGGGAAGAATTGACTATTGGTGTAGAATTGCCCATGTTAGCAATAACCAGGTCAAGAATGTTGCTTCCTCTAGTGGAGGTAAGAATGAGCTGGTCCAGGGCATTGGAACTGATGAATTTCAGCAAGTGTTGGGCCAGTGCACTGGTGCATGAGTAGTTTCTCCAGTTGGATGGGTAGTTGAAGTCACTTAGCATGAGAGTGTAGGGTTGGATCTTAATAGTTTCCAGGGTGCTTAGGAATGTGGATTGAGAGTCTTGGGACATAGTTGGGGACCTATAGCTGACTATGACCTGAATCGCTGTCTTGCCCAATGTTAGTTGTACCTGGAGTATCTCAGATGCATTATGCTGGGCAACTAGTCTGGAGGTGTGCATATCCTGTATGAATATGGAGACACCACCACCACCACCGAAAAGTGTGGAATGAGTTATAGCCTGGTAGCACAGGGTGCTTTCTGCTGCTGTAAACCAGGTCTCCGTTACAGCACAAATGTTGATGTTCTCCATTTTGAGGAGTGCTTTCAGTGAGTGCATCTTGAGATTTAGACTTCTAGCACTGAGCAGCATGACCCTCAGATTGTATTTATTTATAGCTGTTACGGTGATAATTTGGTCTTTGGAACACACCTTAAAAAAGGCACTATAGGGATAGGAAGAGCCTTAGCCAGTACCCAGAAACCCAGGGGTGACCGATGCAGGCCATCTCTGGCAAAGCATCGAGGCCTGTCAATCATGTCATCACAAGCAGACAGATAATGGATCCCATTAAAATGGCACCAGAAACTTTGCCAATTGTTGAAGTCAATCATTTTCTGTTTGTACTGCAGTATCATTGTGGGCGATGGTAGGATAGGGTCATACCTGCCTGGGCCACATAAACCGAGAGCTAAACCATGTCTCTTTTCATGTAGTCCAGGGAGGTGCATCTCAGGTCATTCCCACCCACATGCACAATGCCAGAGTCATACTTGTACTTGTTGTGGAGTGACCTGAGTGCGTGTGTTATGTGTCAGATTCTGGCACCTGATAGACATATGACTGCTACCTTCTCCTTATTCAACCTAGAGAGTGGACATCTGTGTGCCTCACCATTGAGTCACCTATGATTATTGTATTGGGCAAGCTGTTTTACCTTAGGTGCTTAGGTTGAGAGGCACACTATGTAGGTGAGCTATGTGTCTTGTGGTTTGCACTGTGTTGTGGTGGTCGAGTGCATTTCTGCCTAGGATGTCTCTGCTGTTTGGGTAGATTTCTACTGAGACCCTCTGCAAAGGTGGGTGTGTGGTTTGTGTTTTTATGTGAGGGGTGTGATGGTGGGTGTTCTGGAGGGCTGTGTGTTCCATATAGTGTGGTGCAGGTGTTGACCTTCGCTTCTTGATCAGCTATTCCTGTCTTGGCTGGAGAGTGTATGGCTTCCAATTTGGAGATATAAGCACATATCTCACAAGTCTGAGTGTTGGGAGGTAAGAGGAGAGGGTTGTCTGTGTATATGAGGCAGTTGCTACACTGTGTCAGAATGCCCAAGTTCACCAGGTTAATAGGAGAAACCAGATGAAACTGACCTTTAGATATGCCAGGAGGGATGGTCATCATTACTAAGTACTGGAGTTGTTTCCTTATAGGAAGTCTAGTGCTGATAGCACTTATGTATGCTACGATAATTGCTACAAAAAGCCTGATGAAGTACTAGGTAAATAAGCTAATTAAAGTGCAAGAGAGAAGAGATCTAGCAAGATCTTAAGGGAAAAATTGAAGAACAGACTTTCTGGCACTGGTAATATACGTTAAATGCAGTGCAGACTAGCATACTTGTGTGTGTAGTAATAATTAAGCAAATACAGTTAAAATAAATGCAGTTAAATGAAAAAAAAATGACTTGAATCAAGTGCAGAAAGCAATATAATCAAAAAAGAAATCAAAATGGAGGACTATAAAGTCTCTCGTTCTCCTTTCTGTTGCTCTTGTAGTCTGTAGAACACCAAAATAAGATCCACAGAGCTTAAACATGTGCAAACCCATGCACACATGGGCTTTTAAACCAGAAAGTTAAAAGGAATATAAAAACTACCCAGATGGCCAATAAACTGTAATTTCAGAGCCAGAAACCACTCCTCTTGTGGTAGATAGGTTACCTAGTGCTTACCTATCCCACTGATAAGCTGGAAGGCTTCTTTCTAACACAGAAAGGTCTGGGGAACCTCAGAAACTTACAAAACAGTCCTGGATACAGCAAACCTGTATCTGGACTACTTTAGTAACAGGAAAGGTGGAAAACAAGCTTAGAACTTTTTATTTTGTTTCTTTGCAGAAAAAAACAGTTAACTTGCAGCTGGAATACCTCAAAGAGGGTTTAAAACCATGCAGCAGAAGCTCTGGATGCTGAAGACCTGTATTTAGACTATACTACTCAATTTAAGGTTAAGAACTCAGTAAGAAAAAAACTCACAATTAAGCACAGATTAATCACTTATAGTCAAAAGTTAAACAGTTACAACAGTTAAACAGCAACACAATGCAGTAAAATGCGGTTAAACAGCAATGAATTGCAGTAGATAGCAATGAAATATAATTAGTCAGTAGATTGCTTTGAAACAACAGCTCACGAATCACAACAGTAACAAATCACAACAGTAACAGACAGCACAAATAAAGCAGCGATTCAGTAA